>NC_056744.1:881881330-882047758 GCF_019279795.1 Protopterus annectens | reverse complement strand
TTGTCCGGGATGTAGTATATATGACATGCTACCTGACAGGGTATGGCATTACTGGGTTCAGAGAGACCAGTCCCCAGATTGGCTGTGTGGTGGCATCCCACACGTGTTGTATGTTCCTGGCCAAGGGTGATGGCTGACTGCATACATGTGGCAGCTGTGACAATGACACATGACTCACATAAACCACAACTGGACCATAGAGGTGAGTCACAGGTTACCTTTGCACATGCTACCCTAGTAGTGTGATTGCCATGGTGAGTACCAACACATAGGGCCAATGGGGAACAACATACTGAAGGTGTGTATGTGTGGGTGTACCGCTACTGTTTCATAGCACTGACATATATGACTGCACACGTGGGTAAATGCCAGGTAAGACGTGTGCAATGTGTCACAGGCAACGTACATGCGTACAGGACAGACAGTGACGTTCTGTCATGTGTAAAGTTGACATACGTATCGTACGCTATGCAGATGTCACTAGAAGTCTACAGAAGCACTGTAACTCTGCATTGCAGGTGTAAGCAGTGTTCCAGGGGACCCCAAGCAAACATGCATGCAAACAAAGCTACAGTAAACAGGGCTGGAAGTAGTGCATTATACAACAAAGAAGGGGTAACAATAACAGTAAGTAACAATGCAAATATGTAGGCACTATCAACATGTACCCAGGAATACGCAGCAGATGCCCATGGTAGAATTGATATTATGTCATACCTATTTGTGATTTGGATTACATTGGTACTGCACACATATCTACATGCGCCAACATCCACATGGCATAGTCGTGGGCAACTTGACACCATTACTGTACATGTCCACCATTGCATATCACTACTTGCGTTAGCTTTCCCCCTGTGCTACCCATGTATGCGGCTATCTGTTGACAACCTTACCACCGGCATGCAATTATGTGCAGCTGTTATACTTTGGTATGTACTATGGGTGCAGATAACAATACAGGACATTCATACAGTTACTGCAGCAGGCATGCTGGGATAAACACACAGTCATAGCAGCACACTGTACTGTTACCAACATGATACTACTAATACACTTCTATGTAGTCACCCTGTGCATCAGCAACGTGTTTACCTGTTCCGCAATGATGTTGGAGATTGCAGGAGGTGGCACAGTGTCATCATATGCACAGGGTGTGGATTAGGTATGCCTGAGTCAGCCACTGATACCACCAATTGACATGTGTGTGTATGTGTGTTGGTGAGGGGCAGCAGTACAGGGTGGGGCAGTGTTGGTGCAGTGTGTGCGTGTATGTGGTTGCCCTAGGTGTTAACATTTCGCATGTGTGTATGCACGCACACAGTTCCACCTCATGGCTGCCATATACAGGGGTTTGTGGACAGCCACAGACTGCACCTGGCAGGCCATACAGATCAGTGTCTGTGTGCATGGACACGGTACCTGTGCCTGGCAGGGGTGCTATGGACCGTATCCAGTACAAAGCCAGACTGGGTACTGTCATCAGAAGCGGGAGTGTGTTGACTGGACACAAGTCCCTGTTGGGACTGTCCAGAGCCACATGCACGTGGTCTGGGGTGTTCCGATGACAGCACAGACCCAGCATTGCTGGGGCTGCTGCTGGCACTATGGGGCGTGCGCGAGCCTGTTGTCATCCGCCGACTGCCAGCTGCTGCTGGCATACGGCCACGTCGACGCCGCAAACGCCCACCATTGCCCTGGCTCATGGACATCTGGTTGTGGAACTGCTGTAATATGTCCCCACAACGTCTGTCTATGACATCGGTGAAGTTACGGATAGCATCCGCAATGTCACGCATACTGTCTGTCATGGCTGTGCGACATGCTCTCAGCTCCCTCAGACCCTGTCTGGTGTACCTTTCCATACGTGACTGTGCCTGCATGACAGTCCGAAACATAGCTGAGGTTGACAGACCTCTTTGGGCACGTTGGCCAGAGGCAGTATGCCCACGGATGCTCCCACGAGAACCCATGGGCAACTGTCTGTGTGGTACCATCGGAGGACCCTGCCCATGGCTGCTGTGTGGGGACGCATGTGCCACAGGTACCACATTACCCTGGTCTATGCCCACTGTATCCTGTCCATCACCTAGGGACAATGGTGACAAAGGATGTACAGGCAGGATGACTGTGCGCAATGATGGGGTTGACAGCTGTGTACTGTCAATTGGCTGACCAATGGCAGACCCTGACACACCTTCCTGTACCATTACACAAATATCATCATTACCAGTAGCTGTGGCACAGGATTCAGGTTCCCTGCTGCAGGTCACCAGAGCAGCCCCAGAACCTGTGGGATGAAGACAGGAAACACAGTTTACAGTCTCCAGACATTGTTACCAGTGATGCACTTATACACACATGCACACATGGACACATGCACACATGGACACAGGCACACATGCACACATGGACACAGGCACACATGCACATGTGGACACATGCACACGTGGACACATGCACACATGCGCACATGGTCACATGCACACACGGGCACATGCACACATGCACACGTGGTCACATGTACACATGCACACATGGACACAGGCACACATGCACACGTGGACACAGGCACACATGCACAGATGCACACGTGGACACAGGCACACCTGCACACATGCACACATGGGCACAGGCACACCTGCACACATGCACACATACACACCCCGCAGTATACACACAGAGCACTACTGAGTTACACTACTGTTACTAGCATTATCAGGACTATTATAGGTTATGTTAAACACACTCACCAGCATGGATGGCCTGTCTTGCTGTAACCCTGGAGGGACCTGCAGAAATGATGAGATTAATGTCAGTGGGCACAACTGTGCCATTGATATTGCATATGATACAGTGTACAGAACAGTCAAGTGTACATATGGCATATTACCTGCACGCTCCATGTCGTGCTGCTGTGTGGAACCAGCCTCCATCATAATGCAGGTGTACTGCTGTTGGTGTTCGGGGCTGGAGCCACAACACTTAGGAGTAGCCCCTCCAGTCTGGTGAGGGGGGGATGTGTGGCCACCCCACCTCCTGTGGCGACCTGTTGCCTGTGGATATCTGATGCATGCTGCGGACACTTCGGATTAAATCACTGCAGTGATGTCGCACCTGCTCATATGTCCTGTTATGCGTGCCAATATCATTTACCCTACGGACAAGGTCTTGCCACAGTGCGGCCCTCTCCTGCTGATTCTGACTGGTGCGGGAAAACAGGATGTCATACTCCAGCACCAGGCTCTGGTGGATCTCCTCATCTTCCGCCACAGAGTAGGCGGGGTTACGCTGTCGCGCCATCTCCCTGGAAGAGAACACAAACAGGATATCAGCAGACCATGTCAGCAATATATGGCACACATACTATACATGATACTCATGTGTAGTGATATACTACTACTCCCATATGTTGCATGTGTGTGTGTGGTGGATACACAGGTACATGGCCAGATATCAGTGCTCAGCCAACACCTGTGCAACAATACCTGCCACATTCCACACAACATAGTAGCATGCCCCATCGGTCAGCACACACTGACAGGTGCAATGCACAACCTCACTCTGGGGGTTCATCCCAAGGTACTGTATGTGGGACACCGTCCACTACTGTGATGTGGACAGATGTTACTCAGCCTGGATATACATATCCCACCACCACCACCAGCACAGTAGACTACTTTGATATGTATGTGATTAGACAGTTATTCACTTGCTGGGACTGAGATGGTATCCATGCAGCACACTGGGCCAGTGGAAGCCACAAGCCACACTGCTGACCCCTTTGCAAATGCTTACCACGGACATGCCACAGATTGCATGGAACTTGCACACACATTTCTAACCCAGACCCTATGCACAAAGGTTAGGCATCCTGTCCGGTGGACACCAGACAGAGGCAGATTGTATAACAATAGCAGGAGGCTACTGCAGGACAGAGCACATTCACATTAAGGGAAGGCATCTGTGGTCAGCACTGGTACTACGCTACGGTCCATCATAACAATGGCCACGGCCTACTCTGGGAGGAAATGGACACAAACACTATGGATGACCACAAGGCCTTCTTCAGTTATGTTACACATATGGACCACATGCCTCAGATATGCTCTGTGTTAATACACACCTACTTAACATTCACCAAACACACGGATATTGGCAACAATCTTGCAGACATGTTCGGTGCACGTATCCCCTCCTTCTCCCCACCAGTTGAAATATTTATCACAGCTGGATGTAACCTCCCTATCATCTCACATGTCCAGGTGAGGGCCGCCCTCAGCAGAGAAGAACACACAGCATCACTGTGACCTCGTGGTATCCCTGGATGTGTGCTACCGCACTCCGAGAGGACATACAACCGCATATAACACTGATAGTTTATCTTGGCGTACTACAGGATATGTACCTGGACAGTGGCATACAGCAACAGTGGTCCCACACCACTAAGGAGGCACCTCGACTGACCCTGGGAATTACCACATCATATGCATAATGGGCCTGGTCTGCTAAGCTATGGAATTATGCAGTATGGGATGCATATGCAGTGACATCGGGTACCTGCAGACACTTGTTCCCAGCCAGTGTGCCTTTGGGATGGGCTGATCCTGACTTTTGAACCTGGCTGACCTTTCAAAGCAGTCACTACAGCCATTGCTGGGCCAACGCACAGACAACTGCTGCCAGGATCATGGCCTAAGACTGATTGACATGTAATGTATGGTCATCCCCTTTTGGTGGAACTACGTACACACAACATATCACATGGACATACCTATGGATACAGACCTATGACACATTTGGAGGGTTCACAGTATGCACACTATTAACCTGCTACTTTGCATTACCTCTGTTTGTCGCAGCTGGTTGCATTACCACAGCTTCTGCTTGCTGCTGCTACTGTCAGTGCTGACAGCTTCGGGTGACAGAGTCACAGTGTCTAATTTTTTTTTTTGCTCTCTCTCTCTCTCTCACTTCTCGCTCTCCCTCTGTCTGCTTACAGACAATGCAATGAATGTATTGCATGTGGGGAGTGTTAGCACTGGATGCTTTTGTAGGTATCTGCATAGGTCCATGTGATGGCGTCTGCACCAATTGTAAGCCAGCATTTGCTAATTGCATACAGCCAGTTGTGTACTGATTGCAGTTCTCACTGTGATTTCAGGTCAGTGCTATAAAAGGGTATGTGGGATAGGCGTTGCCCTTTCAGATTGTGAGGGCGGGGACCATGCTGGTATGCTGTGGACAGTGTTCTGTGAGTGTAAAGGTTAGTATCTCTCTCATGATTCAGGCTGTGTTGTATATTCACAATTCTCCATTCCTCTCTCATGTTCCCTGTAGCAAGTGTGTATGCACATTGACTCCTACAACTATATATATATATATATATATATATATATATATATATATATATATATATACATATACATACATTTATATATGTACTTTAACTGACCTTATTATCTACAAGCTGCCAACTAGCATGGCTGTTTCTGTTCACACACTACTATTATGGAAATCCAGTAGTTTTGACAGTAATTTTAAATGACATGCTTTGTGTACTACACATCCTATATTCCCTTTACATTCATCCCTACTATTACATGTTATATTTATTTTAGCACAATGTTTTTGTATAAGAGTCATGGCTTAGTGGTAGGTCGTACAGACTAGTGTTTCCTGGGTTCGGGACTGACAGTGGGATTTTATTTTGCTTTTGAACTGAGTACAGGACCTGTCAATCAAAGTGACTAAGGCACTTTTAAGCAGTTGTAACCAGGTTAGCGCTGGTTTGCGCGGAGCTCACGCATGCGCACTGGCATTTAGCTCCGCGCACACATGCTTACAACCGCTTAACGGTGCTTACTCTGGCGCACACCCATGCTATTTTCTTTGAAAGAAAAGAAAATGGGGAGACAGGAAAGTGGTGAAAAAGGGGTCACAAAGAGGGTAAGACAGTAGGGAAACAAGCTTGGGATGTGCAGGAGGGATGTAGGTAAAGCCCATAGCTGCCCATTTCTTCATCAGCAACAGCTGTGCATATGTATCTAATTTGGTGTGACATTTGAAACCTTCCACCCCTGAGAGAGGTGTCAGGACAACAATAATACTTGTTGTACAGCCAATTGTAATTGATAGGTTCCATGTCCAGCAGACATGTGTGCGGAATGGGCAGCTATGTATGGGGCGTAATTTTTTTGTGGGTACAGAGTGCCCTTTTTTTTTTTTTCAGGTGAGAGTGGTATGTCAGGTGAAGGAAGTCGGTACAGCTGGGGAGGTAGGTTGGGTAGGTAAACAGACAAGACAAACAAGATGCATACAGGGGCGGTGTATGACACGTGTGGGGGGTTACACAATTGACGGGGATGGAGGTTTGGATATCCAGAGCCCATGAGCCCACAGATGGCAACAGTGGAACTGATATCCCCACCCATAGGCAGTTGCCACTGTTCCTTCACTGCCCAGGATGGGGCTGTGCTGTGGGCTGTGTAGGCCGGGCAACAGGCATGCCCGTTAGTTGCACCACCCGTGCCTCGAGCTGGCATAGGGGCTCGAGAACAGAGTCCCGAATCTCCCTACGCACCACAGTCCGGACGCTACGGAGGGTGAGTGGTGGTTCTCCTCCGGCCACACTTGCAGAGGGGGGGTGAGCCCCATCTACTGCAGCGCTTCCACCTGCAGGTGGCACAGGGCCACCGGAGGAGGGTCCGGACTCGGCACTAGTGCCAGGTGCACTCGCCAGCTGAGGTGGGAGAGGTGGGTCCGCTGGAACCCGCCTTCCCTGTTGTCCTATGTTTTGCATTATGTCATGACAGTTTGGGTTAGTGACATATAATACCATTCACAATTAGTTGTAACAGCATGCATTAGTATTCCCATTAACCAAACACCCAGATATTCACACCATTGAACAGCGTGCATAACACATGCATAATTTGAACAGAAATACACAGTCCAACAACATGCAGGGTTAATTGATGGCAACAGGCCATCAGGTGCGGATGTATGAACAGGGCAGATGCATCAACGGACATGCAAATATATATGACCCAACAGGACAAACGTCCAGGGGTGTTAATTGTGATTGCACATACCATTTTCACGTGGAATGGGTTATATGTGGTTATAGGGTGGGGTAAAGAAAGTAATATTAACACCTTCGAATAACAATACATATGCTGTACATTTCTAATAGCTACAGTTATATACACACTACTGTTCTAACTACAGTTTCCTATATGATAACTATTTCAACTTGGTGATAGGACTGTTACTGCAACATCAATATACATTTTATTGTTCTTCATACACATTCATATCTAGCTTTGTTCAGCTACATCACCCTGCTACATTTGCTTTATATAGCTGTAGACAAATGTGGATGTTTGGTATATCAGACAATCATCCTATCTGCATATTGCAGACTGAGAGCAACATATCCAGATTTTGGGATACACATTCCAGATGCAGCAACACTTTGAACAGATTTCGCTGTTTGGTTTTGAATCTCACATGCATTTCATTCTGTCTTGACTGCAGTATACTTTATTCAGGGGTTATTACTACTGTATTGCTGGATTCATGACACTTTCTCACACTCTCTCACTTGCTTTCATTTTACTATTCAGGATGGTACTTACTTCTAGGCTTTATTGACATGTTTTACCTGTAGTTATTACAATCCTTTCCAGCAGTCTCACTTCTGTCATGTTTCAGTATTTCCACAGGGATATATTTCACACATGTGATTTCATCATCTTCTGCAGCTATACTTTTAAGCCTGCTGCAGGTTGTGTACTATTTTCTTACAGGTAGGGCATTTTTATTTCAGAATATATGTCAGACAGTTTCATTTTTCGGTTTAACTTACAGGCTGAAACACACTTTTGTAATCAAGCAATACTTGCAGACACTTTCACACTGTTACTTGCAGATTTTATTCCTTACTGACTGCACTGCACTCTTTTGCTGACTGTCATACTTTTATATTTCTTTACAGTTACTGGTAGTGGATTACTGACCTGCCTGGTGGCGCAACCGCACCAGCCTATCGCCATAGGCTCTGCGGTTCGCAGAACGGACACCTGCAGCTGTAATATAAATGAAGTAATATTGGAATACACATCTCCATAATATCAGCTAGTTTAATTTCTTACATACATAATTAAATGTTACTTACTCAGTAGTGGGGCGTTGGGTGTTTGCGGGCCTCCTGGATCCAAAGGTTCAGTTGGTCCTGCTTGCATCTCTTCAGGTCTGCATGGTGGTGACGGACCTGCTCACCAGTCCTTGGAATCCCTGTGGCACTGGTGAGATCATGAGCCAACCGGTCCCACGCCTCGGCCCTGTATGCTCCCCAGAGGACCTGGCCCTGCATGAGTTGGGCCTCATGATTATGGACTAGGAGCCAGACCATGTACCTGGACTCCTCAACACCCCACCTCTGTGCTCGAAAGCAACTACCCTCTCCTACTCCTGTCATTCTGCCTGCAGGTCAGTTCTACAATCGTTTATGTTGTGTATTCCCGCCTATGGGGCTTCTATAGTCCATTTTTCCCACACATATCTGTGATTGGCCATTTTGGAATTGTATCAACTTCAGTAAACCTGCATTGTCATGCTCTAGTTTGTATTCATTCCTATATATTAGCTATTATTGCATTTCTAGGTACTGCTGTCATGGCTTAGTGGTTCTGTACCTTGACTATGGTGTATAGTATCCTGGGTTCGAACCTGGCCACTGCTTTTTATTTTTCATGACTGTCTAGACATGCTGAGGGGTGTGTCTGTGTAAAGGCAGTTTTGATACGGCTTGCTCAACGTTGCCCGTCGGTTAGCTTGTTTGCGGTGCGCAGCTCCGCAAACTGGGTACGCTGCTTTAAGCCTCATTTGGCTATCGGCACGCATATTACGCTCAGCTCAGTTAGGGGCACATAGATTTAGTGTGTTAGACCACTGCTCAGCTACGGGCACTCATTTTGCACCAGTTAAACCACTGCTCATCTACGGGCAGATGCACTCACTCTGTTAAACTGTAGCTCAGCTATGAGCACATCTGGCATTTTTTATTCTTTTGTTACCTCACATTTCTTCAATATAAATGGGCTATTTCATTACATTTTACATAAATTGTGGTTTTATGTGTACATATTTGTCAGGGACTTGTTTCCTGCTTATTTTGCTAAAAAAAATTGGTGTTGTGGGGGCTCGAACCATGAATGCCTGCTCTTCAGCCAACATCTCTACCGCTACGCTATTGCTTCCTGGCTTATTTTGCATATTTAGTTCTTATATGCTTTCCCACTGACTGCTAACTGTAGCTGCACTACGGGCACGCCCGCGCAAATGAGCGCACTCACGGTTAAACATTTTTACAATTAAAAAAATATATAAAACGTGTTTATTTATATGTTTTCTGTTCATAGTCTGTGGGGGCATGTGTTGTGTTCTGTTTATTCACATTTCCGTGGACTCTGTCGTGGGTGTTTACTTTGGGTACTTTTCCTCTTCTGGGGGCGTGTCCGCTTACAGGGCTCGGCCTACGGACACGCCCCCTACTGTCTTACATGGACCGTGTTGGCCTTAAGTGTGATTCAGCATGCTCTCATGAATATGCAGAGCATGCTGACATCACTCCGTTTAACTGCAGCCTCCGTGTATGAGTTATAACTCTTACACAGAGGCTTCGTGAATCCTGCCCCATGTTAATCTGCACCTTCTAGGCACATGCAATATAATATGATTTTCCATTGTAGATGATACAATTATGTGTGTAAAAACATGGCTGCAGAAATCAAAATGAGTGGGCACAGTTTTTCTTATAAATATTGTTAAAAAGTGTTTTGCAAATTCAAAAAAATAAAGATATGTGTTATACTGAACAAGATTACTTAAAATCGTATTAGTTTATACCGATCTGAAACTGCCTGTAATGAAATCCTTCCCAAGGAGTCAAAGTAACAGAATTTATGCAAAGGCTTTAACTGTTAATGTTATTAAATTTTATGATATTCAGGAACACAGATGGCACACAGATCTAAAACAAAGATTGCTAGATACTTTAAAGAGGCATGTAAATGTAATTATGTATTTTACATTATTTATTAGGTTCATAGGTATTTCCTAGGTTATTGTTCTGTGAGGATCTGTAGAAGCCTAGCCATGCATTCCCAAGAGGTTCATGGTTCCTGATATTGAAAGCATGATTAACCCAGAGGCCTTTGTATTTTAACCCAGGGCCCATTCTATTTTAAGTATGAATAAAACAGAGCCAGGCAGGCACTTATTTGCTATCCCTATCTAAAAGGGACAGTGGTGCTAATCCAGGGTTGAACTTGTAGTTTCCCATCCATTCATCCAGACTACATTTGAATACAGTAATATAGATACTTTGCATTATATGGAGTGGTAGACAATTTCAAAGTGGTATCCCCCCAGCATGTTTTATTTAAGTTACAGAAGAGATTCAAATCTGTCCAGTAGGTGTTTATGCCACTATTGGACTTGAGAATGTGCAGTAGGTCTGAAGGGATGGACTTGGAAGAAGCCATAGGTTCATAGGTTGGTACTAGGCTATCGGCCCTAGGGTCTATACAAGCCTAGCCATAACAATTCCCTGCCTATTTCTTCCCACACTATTTACTTCCCTGGACACATAAGCATGGCATATTGTGCCTCAGTAGCCTGTGTGTTACTAAGAAGAGGTGCTTGGCTTTGAGACCATTATGATAGTTTATATGATTTAGGTCCTTTATTTTCTTGGTGAGAAACCATTTCGGACATTTGAGTTGTGCCAGGTGTTTGACAGGTACATACCAAAAGGTACATTATACTTAATGCTTGGCCTACTAAGTGCAGATTACAATGGAATAATCGGATCCATGTAACTGGATGCCATTCCCGTACTAATAAGCCATGAATGAAGAAGAACTTTCGCACAAGGGTGATAACATGATGATACAAAGACAGCTCACTGTCTAAATATATAAATATAATAATATAAATATATATATAAAACAAAGGAAGTTAAGGCTTTGGAGAATTTTTTTACAGTGGTTTCCTTAATGGGGGGTGGGGTGGGATGTGGATGTCTAGGGTGATTAGCTTGTGGTCGGATCTGACCAATGAGGAATTGACCTCTGGTGTAGAACACCAGTCACCCATGTTGGTAATGACCAGGTCTAGGATATTGCTGACCCTGGTGGGGGTGTGTATAAGTTGATCCAAAGCATTGGAATTTATGAATACCAGACAACGTTGAGCAAAAGAGCTGGTACATGAGTAGTTTTCCCATTTAATGGCGGGGTAGTTGAAATCACCCATTATTAGGGTGTTAGGTTGTACCCTGGAGAAGTTAAAATGCTGCTTAATGCTACACTCATACCAACCTGAGACACACATTCAGAGAGCTCCACAATGACCCTATTCATATTGTCTATGGAGGTACGTCTCAGGTCATTTATACTGACATGGAACATGACTGAGTCATACTAGTAATTGTGGTCCAATGATCTGAGTACATTTATAATGTGATGGAGTCTGGCCCCTGATAAGCTACTGATTGTGACTTTCTGTTTACTCAGCCTGGTGAGAGGGACATCAGTGTATCTCACTATGGGCACTGCAGTGACTAGAATGTTGGATTCTGTGGTGGCTTGCCATATGGGGTTAGAAGTAGAGGCAATCTGTGTGGGTTGATGTGGCTGGTGTTTTGAAAGTGTGCATTCATGGTTGCTGAGGGAGTTTGTTATGTGTATTTCACCCAGGATGTCTTTGGGGTTTAGATAGGTTACATTTAAATGCCTCGTCATATATGGGTCTATGTTTCTGCTTTTAATTGTGTGTGATCGGTGCAGTGTGTATACTACTGACAACCTCATTGACATTAGGAGTGCTTTTATGTGACAGCTTTGCCTCCAGTGACATTGTGTAAATACATCTGTCACATACCAAATCAGTTTGTTTAATAATTAACTGGTTGTTATTAAAAATGAGGCACTTTCTACCTTGCCTTAGGATGTCCATATCCACAAGTTGGTAACAGAGGTAGTGAGAAAGTTCATAGTTCTAAGTGCTGAGTCCTGTGGAACACCAGTAGTAACAGGCCTATTTGTGGAGATGAATTCCCCCACCCCAACTTCATGTGTCCTATCCATGAGCCATTTGACTATCCATTGGGTTACATAGGAAGTTGTGTCTAAATTCTTGAGTTTGTGTTTAATACCTAAGTGAGATAGTATGTTGAATGGCTTTACCAGGTCAATGCAACTATTTCAGACATGAGCAATAATGCAATTCTTGACTGCAAAGCTGTAGTTATAGTTTGACTTCATTTCCACTTCTTATATTTTTTCGACTATCATCTTGCTTGAGTTCCACTTCTGCATTTTGCCCGTTTGACATTCCTACTGAAAGTGGTATAATTACTTATTCTATTTACAATTTTCTGTTTGTGTGTTGCACCATGGAGTTCAGGTTGTGACTCAAAAGGGTCTGTCAGCCTTCCACTTACATGGTTATCAAGCTGAAATTAGTAAGTACACAAACAAACAAACAGCTGAATAAAGAAATAAGGGGAAATAAATGACTTCAAACTGAGGTTAAGAATAATTTAATGGTACCTTGGAGAGTTCAGTGAACATCAGTTTGCTGTTTCATTACATATTGAAATAAACAATTCAGTGTTTGTTTGCAGGTACTTTGTTATGTGTGTATACTTGGTACTGTTACAGGACATAAAAGACAGTAGGAGGTGTTCAGAAAGGAGAAATAGCACAGTTTATAAAGCTAAACTATGCAGCCAGTGTTGACATGCATGGCATGTGCATTTCAGAGATATCTGTAGCACAATCATGGTAGTATGGAAATTGGTGTGGTCAGTAGTATATATTAATGACCATATAATGACATTCAAATGAGGTGGCTTATAGAAATACAATCATCAATAAACTGATGTTTTTGTGTGCATTTATATTCTATATGCAGCATGCACATTTGTAAGATACTTGATAATTGTACATTAGGTTGATAAGTTCATAGGTATATACTAGGCATGCAGCTCAAAAGCCCATTGATAAGCATAGCCAACTAAGCCCAAGCACTTTTGATTGAGTTAAGCTCCATGGCCAAGAAGCACCATACTATATACCCCAAAGAGGATTTATGATTTGCAGACCATTCATTCAGAATATTACTGAATACAGACCAGGGGTAGTATTGCTTGACATGTATAGGAAGTTTATTCGATATGTATAGGATTCCTTGGGATAGAAATCTGTGTCAGCCATGTTCTATTTCTGTGTCTATAAACAATTACAGTCTTTGTCATGGGTGTTCATGGTTGTGTGCATTTTACATAGTTGTAAGTGGTCAAGCAGGGTAAAATGAGCCATGTACCCTAATGATGGACAGCACCTGGTCTGATGAAGAATGGCCTACAGATAAAGAACTGCAGATATCAAAATGCCACTTGAAGCCTAGATATAAGTATCACCACAAATAATAGGCAACAGTAAGGATTGTGGAAGGGTCTACAGCTCAGCAAACTCTGTGGCCTCAGTGTAAATATCATTTGGGCATTAACACAAATTTTACATGTTATACCTTTGGTACCACAATACATTACAGGTAATGTCAGCATGTTCCAGGTGGTGATATATAAGACAGGGGTTTCCATTCACATGAAAGAGCACCAGTAAGGTACCAGGCAATCAAACACGCATAAAACTCCAGTCAACAAAACTATTGTTGTAATGTGCAATGCGTGTCTTGCAGGTAACACCCACTTTCTGCAAATAAGAGACAACAATGTTAGATGTGGTATAAGAGGTTATTTTTCGGCTATCTTTCATAAGCGTTGTACTTCCATCTTCGTAATTTCTTGATGGGCTCCCATGGTGTCCTTGCCCACTGTCCATGAGAAGCTGTCACTATGCTAAATGAGCATGGAATCTAACTGAGTGTGGGGTATATGTTTGGGGTCCAAACTTCATCACTCCACTGTTTTCTTCAATACAGCCCTCACCTGAAGCTGGGTAAGCAGGGTACCTTTCTCATGACAGTAAACTGCTCCTTGTTAAGTGCTAGTTTATGATGAAACAGTGTGAGTGGGCTTCTATGTTGTAGGCGTAGTGTTTGGTAATGTTGTAGGCATTGTACTACATTCCATTCTGTGGTCCCTGAGGCTGGAGCCAGCCACTGGTTCTTCACCTCCTGACCAGTCATAGGTTGATCCTATTTGTCCTTTGGATACTCTTATTTTAACCAGATAAATTCTCCACATATTTATTTACTTAAAACAGCTTTTAAACTTACTTTCATACATACATACATACATAAATAAGTAATTTCATACATACATACATAAATAAGTAAACGGACACACATTACATGTGGAATTGTGATTTTATTTCTTTAAAAAATAAATAAACAAGCAAACACACAGGTCTCATGTGAAGTCATTGTTTTATTTATTTGACTATTTTGCAGTTAATGACTTATTTAGGCATACATTGGTATTTTTGATATAATGTAACAGTTGTACAGAGAAACAGTGTAAATTGCAATGGAGCGCAAATGTGATATTTTGTTGCAAACATACAATTTGCTGACCAACCATGTAAATTCAAGATATCTGTAATATACACTCATTAGCTTAAAGAATACAATTATGCCTAAAAATATAACATACATAAAAATGGAGGCATCCTTGGATATGTAACATAGCCACTTGATTAAACACCTTATTTATATTTATTTATATTTTCACATTTTATATGCATGTACATACATACAAATATTTTAGGCATGGGCGATAATGCCCTTGTAAATGTACCCAAACAGTCATTTCCATATAAGTGAAGAAACGCATTCTTAAATTGTGAAGTAGTGCTTGCTTTAATATAATTAGAAATGTTATCCATGTATCAGCTACTCTTACAGAGTTCCAGTTACATTTCTCATTCCTACATCATTGCCTACACAGATTATCTGATTTTTTATTACTCCTTGATAACTCTAAACATTCCTAGAGGTAGTTGTCTTTAATTATTCTACTTAAATATCAAAATGAGATGGAGTAAAAAGTTCAGTATTTTAAACTGTTGTAATAGTTTAAACTTTCAGATCCACAAATGCCCTTGGTATATTTTATATGTGCTCTTTCCAATGTAATTAAGCTAATTTTTATAAGATTTCTAAATTATTATTCCATACTCTACTTTGGGTATAATGTAACTTACAATCCATCATTTCATCATTTCTGATTTCCTAGACTTAATATAAATATTTTCTTTACAGCCTATAGATTTAAAAATGACAGTTAACCAATTTGTTGATATGATCAGACAAAAAAACCTCAAGAAGGAGTTACCCATGTACCCTGCTTCTTGAATGAATCCACATTTTAAATCACCATGTGCTGTATTAAGTACTCATCCTTTAATCTAGCTTTCTCAAATCTCATAGGCTTTGCTGTTGATAAATTTATCAGCATATTATTCTCCTGTTCCCAAATGGTTTGAAGTACTCAAGTTGTGAACGGTTTAAGAAACCCAGCGTTTGTGTTCCAGGTGTTCCACCCTTAGTGGATGTCTTTAGTAAATTGGTTGAGAATGATTTATATAAAATGAAATCTAATGGCAAGCAATATAGGACCAAAGGAAATTTAACTTCTGGCCAGAGGAGAGCTTTAGCAGGGTTGAAGAATGGTCATTGCATCGTCATTAGACCTGCTGATAAAGGAGGGAGTCTAGTAGTGATGGACTCTGAGTTTTATGATTAGACGATGAAATGGATGTTGGGGAATGAGAAATTCTACTGTGCCATAGAGCAAGATATAATTAGGACACATATATATATAGGATATGTGGCATGTTGGATGATCTTTTTAAGAGTCATGATATCACTGAAGAACTATTTGAATATCTGTTTGTCAGTGACCCCCTCATACCTGTAATTCAAGGCCTTCCCAAGACCCATAAGGACGGCCGTGTTCCTCCTATGAGGCCCATAGTTGCAGGTAGGGGATGGTCTATTGAGCCCTTTTCTATATATGTTGAGAGGTTCTTGCACCCGGTTGTAGATGCCAACCCTCATATATTAAAGGATACCAAACAGTTTTTGTTGGATCTATATGAGTGTATGAAAGCAGTACCCGTTGACCTTCCCTTCATAATGGTCAATTTGGATGTCCATTTCTTATTCAGTGTGATTCCGAATGAGGAAGGGGTGCAGCAGGCTGGAGAAGTTGTTTGACCGCAACTGAGCTACAAAATATAAGTATTTTTTGATTATTTTAACAGATTACTGTTTTTATAATTTAATATATATAAAGCACATTGTCTATTCAGAATCTTCAGAAATATTTTTCTGTTTAAAAACTTTCATAGCTTGTTGTCTTAGGCTATTGTATAAACTGAAACATTTACTCTGTGTAATTATCTCTTGGCTAGTGGGGGCTGGTTCTTTTGTGTTCTTGTAAAAAAAAGTTGTTGTTCTGGTCTTTGGTGCAGGCTGGAGAAGTTGTTTGACCGCAACTGAGCTACAAAATATAAGTATTTTTGATTATTTTAACAGATTACTGTTTTATAATTTAATATATATAAAGCACTTTGTCTATTCAGAATCTTCAGAAATATTTTTCTGTTTAAAAACTTTCATAGCTTGTTGTCTTAGGCTATTTTGTCCCACCCTCCCTCCCTGTTGGTGTCTTGCTCTTATACTTCGTGGCTTTGCAGTTGCCCTACTGTGACACACCTCCCAGTCTAGTGTTATTAGCTCATTCTTCTTAATACAGAGAGAACATTTGATAAGGCCTTCTGTTCCTCCTTTTTACCTTTTCAAAAGTAAAACAAAACTTTTTTTTCTTCGCCTGAACCTTCTTGTGTTCTGACTGTCCTTCTCAAACATATTGGAAATATACAGTATATTTCAGAGCATTTGTTATAACTGTATTTGCTATAACTGATTTAAGTATTTTTCCTGGCTTTTGAATATTAACTGCTTAGCGACTGCATCTTAGCCTGTTTATACAGCTCTGCATTCTATTTAAACTGTTTTTGTGTTGATTAACTGTTTTGCACTCTTAAAAGTTATTTGTTGCTTAATTTTACCTGCAGGCTAACACACTCAAGTGTGCTAGCCACTTAAAAGCATTTATAGCATTTACTGTCTGTTTTTTCCTTGTCTCTAAAAAAAAAACAAAAAAAAAACTCTTGTTTTCCCACCTTACTGAACTAGAGTAGTCCAGTTTCAGAGTTGCTGATCCCTGGGCTTTGTTTTTAGTTCCTGTTACTGATCCATTGCCTTATTAGGAAGGAGGAAGTTTCTTTGCTTACCAGTGGGAGTGGGAAGCACTGAGCAGCCTTTTTGTCCGAATTGGTGAAGTTTCAGCCAGAAACTAGTAGTCTATTGGTCGTTTTGGGCCAATTCCTAGCTCCTTTCAGCCCCTGCTATAAAACACGCTAAACACGTGTTTTCCAGCTTGTACCAACTCTGCACAGATCCTCGTGGTGGCCTGCAGAGTGATCCAAGCAGCAGAGAGCTAAAAGAGTGACTTTCTACCAGATATAAGTATTTTTGTGGCTTTCCCACTGTTATTAAGCTAGCAACTGCATTTCGCCTGTTTTACTGCTACTTTAAGTGATTTCTGCATTTTACACTGTTTATTGCACTTTAAGTTACTAATTGTTGCAAATTGTTTCTGTAGGCTACACACTAAAGTGCTAGCCGATTTACAGCATTTATAGCATTTACTGTCTTGTTTTCCTTATCTCTGTAATAAAACAAAAAAATCTCTTGTTTTCCCACTTTACTGAACTAGAGTAGTCCAGTTTCAGAGTTGCTGATCCCTGGGCTTTGTTTTTAGTTCCTGTTACTGATCCATTGCCTTATTAGGAAGGAGGGAAGTTTCTTTGCTTACCAGTGGGAGTGGGAAGCACTGAGCGCCTTTTGTACGATTTGGTGAAGTTTCAGCCAGAAACTAGTAGTCCATTGGTCGATTTGGGCCAATTCCTAGCTCCCTTCAGCCCCCTGCTATAAAACACGCTAAACTGTACTGCTGATCTAACCAGCATATCCTATAACTGAAAAGTTCATCTCTACTTGATTCCCAAGTAGACTATTCTCTATCTGTAAAGCCTAGCACTTACTCCTACAGTACTTGCACCTTGATAAAGCACTCTTATTATAGATAGTACCCCACCAGCCCAAAACCCACTTCTCCCATCGTCCTTTGAAAGTTCTTTTTCTACTACTTCTAGTATGTCGAGGATCAGTTGCTAGTGTCCTCTCCAGCTCAACTGGTGAACCTGGGAATATTGAGGCAATGTTACAATTGCCTCATGTACACAGACAATCCTCTCCTTCTCCCACAAAACACAAATACATGCGAGAGATGCAACTATATGGCCAAACTGGAGGCTGAGCTCTCTCAACATAGGACTGGCAAGACCAGACAGGAGGAGAAGGCAACCACACACAATACATACCCAGTCACACATGGTACCATCACAACTTCAAATCATACACATACTCACACAAAGACATACTCGGAGGCTCTGGTCAAAATTTACCAAAACAGCAGAGGCCACCAAAGCAGACACCCAAACAACTACCACCTCACGACCCAACACATGCAACACATAGACCACACAGTCAGAGTGTCAAACAGTCACAGCCCTTAAGGCCAAACAAAATGCCAGACACACTTGTCATTGGTGATTCCATAGTCAGACACACTGACGCCCGCTCACCAGACTGAGTAAGGAGAAGGTCACAGTAAGCTGCCTGTCGGGCTAGAATCCACATAACGCAAGCACTCAGGTCTCTCAACAGCAGGTACAAGTGCGACTCAGTCATTGTCCACGCTGGTGTCAACGACCTGAGGCACCTCCTTGGACTGCATGAAAAGGGACGTCGAGGAGCTCTCTGATTATGTAGCCCAGGCAGGTATGACCCTGACCTTGAGCAGTATCCTACCTTCACCTAGAATGATGCCACAATACAGTGATAAGATGATCAGCTTTAATAATTGGCTTAAATTCTGGTGTCATTCAAAGGGGATCCAATGTCTGTCTGCCTGGGATGACATGCTGGACAAGCCACGCTGCCGCAAGGGCGGCTTGCACCTGTCACCCTGGGCTTCCGGATATTGGCAAAGGCTCTTGCCACCCCCATAGTGCCTTTTTTAGGCAAGGCTCAAATTCTAAACCTACCACCCTAGAACACCAAAAAGGAAAAAACTAAGGGTAATGCTGCTCAATGCCAGAAGTCTCAATCTCAAGATGCACGCACTCGAGGCCCTTCTCAATATGGAGAACATCGATGTCTGTGCTGTGACAGAAACCTGGTTCAAAGCTCCTGAGAGCACCCCAGCACTAACAGGTTTCACCTCATATCATACGCCCGCCCCAAAATCCGGACAACACCAAGAAAGGAGGGTGTCCATATTCATAAAGGACACCCACACCTCAAGGTTGGTGGCAACGCACGATGCATCGGAGACCATCCAGGTGCAATTAACCATAGGCAAGACTGCTCTGCAATTTGTAGCATGTTACAGGCCACCCTCTCAAACTCAGGAACCTCACATGGCCTTCCTGAAAAATTGGAGGGGATAAATGTATCTCCAAACACCATCATACTAGGTGACTTCAACTACCCTAATATAGACTGGGAACACTACTCAAGCCCGAACACTCTAACCCAAAGATTCCTGGAGTTCATAAACTCAAATGCCATGGAACAACTAGTCACCATCCCCACAAGAGGTGAAAACATACTTGATCTCATCATCACGAACATGGGATCAAAATGTTCAACACCGAAGTATACCCTCACTGGTGAGATCAGATCATAAACTAATCTCGCTGGAGGTCCTCATCCCAACCCCACCTGAAACAAAAAAGACCACAGTGAAAAACTTCTCAAAAGGCGATTTCACACTTCTAAAAACTAGTGTGGTCTCCTTTAAGGCCCCTGAGCCAGTGGTAAACATTACTCAAACCGCTGAATCACTTACAAATGCCTTCTACCAGCACCTACAGGACTGCATGGATCAGGCAATCCCAAACAAAACTAAGACTCTCTGTACCAAAGGCAAGCGTCCAGTCTGGTGGACCCCAGCCATAAACAAGCTCTACAACAAAAGGAGGAAGCTACTACAAGATAGAGCAAAATCCTTGAAAGGTAAGACACCTTTGATCATTATAAGTAAAAACTAAGAGCTCTCATAAAATCATCCAAGGCAAATTTTGAGAGAAAAATCGCCAAGGACTCTAAAGACAATCATAAGGCCTTCTTTAGCTATGTTAGAAACCTAGGAGGAAACTCCCAGATATGCTCAGAATTAGTTCAAAATGATGTGAAAATTACTGAACCTACACACATTGCTAACATACTGGCTGACAGGTTCAGTGCAAACTTCTCCCCTCCCCCAAAAGGAGAGATATCTATTCCAGAGGATTGTAGCCCCCAAACATCTCCAACGCCCAGGTGAGAACTGCCCTCACTAAGGCAAAAACACAGCATCCATGGGACGGATGGTGTCCCCGGCTGTGTGCTTCATGAACTCAACGAGGAATTAAACCCACAGTTAGGACAGCTGTTTAATCTTAGCCTCACCTCAGGATACGCACCCAAGGAGTGGCGCCGCGACTGTGGTCCCACTTCATAAGGGCGGTGCCTCCACAGACCCTGGAAATTACCGCCCATTAGCTTGACAAGCCTTATCTGCAAAGCCATGGAGAGGATCATAATGGAACTCATAAATAAAGACATAGGGAACTTGCAGACTTTGGATCCAACCCAGTTTGGCTTTGTCAAAGGCAGATCCTGCCTCTTAAACTTGGTTGACTTTTTCGAGACAGTCACCAAGGCCATTGATGAGGGAAAGGCAGTCCATACAGCCTACCTCGACCTGGCAAAGGCCTTGACACAATACCCCACTCAGGTATCATCGAAAAACTCATCAGCTTGAATGTAAACCCATACATCACAAGATGGGTTGCAAACTGGCTAAGCGACAGAACCCACAGGGTCAGAGTTGCTGGAGCCATGTCAGACTCAAAGCCTGTCACAAGTGGTGTCCCACAGGGCTCAGTCCTGGGTCCACTCTTGTTCGGCATCTACTTTTCTGAAGTACAAGCAAACACAGGAGGGTTATGGCTGACAAAGTTTGCAGATGACTGCAAACTGGGCCATAGTCGAAACACATCTGACACAGATATCCTCCAGAAGGGCCTCACAGAAGCGGATAACTGGTGCCAGAGCCATGGCCTGAAGTTAAACGCCAAAAATGCATAGTCATACCCTTCGGGAAAAACAAGGTTACCCCTAGCTACCATATAGGTGACAATCCACTGAGCACAGAAAAGTCATCAGGGATCTGGGGACCCAAGTTGACAGTAGTCTTCGTTTGACACTCATGTTGCTAAAGTAGTTAGGAAAACCTTCTATATCGCCCACCTGATCATGAAGGGATTCACATCTAGATCAAGGAGGTCATCGTCCCCTGTACTCATCACTCATTAGACCTATGATTGAGTACAATGCCCGTTCGAATGTATCTGACCAGACACCTGATGCAGCTTGAAAGGCCCCAAAAGTTCCTCACCAAAAGGATAAAGGGTCTCAAAATATGTCTTATGCTGCCAGACTGAAAGAACTCCAGCTTTATTCAGTCTCATACCGCTTGCTCAGAGGTGACCTGTGCCTGACATATAAGGCCATGTCAAACCCAGATTTGATGAATATGCTTCACCTCAAAAATCTAGATCCCTCAGAACCACAAGGGCGGAGACTTAAACCTTGACACGGTTATAAATAGAACGTGCTGGAGGGACAGATTCATCACCCAGAGACTCCCTATGCTGTGGAACAAAATCCCGGTACATGTGAGGCAGAGCACCTCGCTGGCCTTGTTCAAGAGGAATCTTGACCAATGGATGGGAGATCGCAGATATACCCCAGGGATTACTTCAGTGTCACTGCTTGACAGAGGCACAGAAAAATGATAGGCATAGTTTTTATTCAAACTAAAGGGGTGGCGAAAGCCACATAACTATGGGCTAGGCTTATAAATGCCCTTGGGCAGATAACCTAGTATGAACCTATGAACCTATGACTATTTGAAATGCAATACTGAGCTTAGTAGCTCTAGAATGGACCTTTTGGTTTTGTTCTTGGAGGTTGTGCTAGAAAACAACATCTTCTGCTTTGATTCATAGAGTTATCTGCAGAGGGATGGTATGGCTATGGGCACTTCATGTGCCAATAGCTATGCCAACCTATTTATGGCTGCATGGGAGTTGGAACATTTGTTTAAACTGGAGGAGTTTTCCCTCAATGTCCTTTTCTACAGACATTTTGTGGATGGCCTCTTCCTCATTTGGAGAGGTACTGATGAGGAATTGGTTCTATTTATTGACAAAGTCAATGGGTTGTCTCCATACTTAAAGTTTAGTCATGAATTTTCTGACAAATGGATATCATTCCTTGATGTTTATATTGAAAGGTTGGCAAATGGTTTATTGAATACAGGGGTGTACAGGAAATCTGGTCACCGGAATGCTCTCCTACATAGGCACAGCATGTATCCAGGGTATATATTTAGGAATATTGTGAAGGGTCAAGTCATGAGGGTCTCACGGTATAATCCCTCAGATGAAGGATTTGCCATTGCACTTAATGACCTATGCAACAGATTCAGGGCGAGAGCTTATAAGAATGATGACATAGAGAAAGGCATGTTGACCTTTCTGCCCTAACAGTTGGCAGAGCTACCCCTTATTTTTCAGATTCAGTGGGAGCCGTGACTGAAAATGATCATCATGAGTCTCCAGCTGATTGAGCTAGTAAGATTAGAATACCCTTATTTTATACCCAGGATGTGGGAACATCAAGGATGTGATTAGACTGCATTGGGAGGTATTGACAGTAGATCCTGATATTAAAGAAGTAATAGGGGATGTTCCGCAGTTTTGTGTATAAGAAAAAACCTGATTTAAAGAAGTTACTGTGTCATTCCAGGCACAGAAATGGTGATTATGACAGGTCAGGGACCCTTCCCTGTAACTAATGCAATTTTTGTAGATACATCAACTCCACCTCCACCTTTATACACCCCACTAGTAGCATTAGGTATGATTTGAAGGTCTCTGCCAATTGTATGTCAGAACATGTAGTCTATCTTGCATCCTGTTCTGGATGCAGGGCATTCTATGTTGGCAAAACGGATAGGAAGTTTAGGGACAGAATAAGGGAACATCTTTATCAGATTAGGATTGGATCCATGGTCAATGGCCTATCCGAACATGTCCATTGCACTGATGATACACATGGGTTTAGCTTTAGGGTTATTGAAGTGGTACCCATCCATTCTAGAGGTGGGGATATAAGGAATCGGACTGAGACAAGAAGCAAAGGGGATCATTAGGTTGAGGGTGGATGCCCTCCCAGGTTTAAATGACAAGACACCACTGAAGCCCTTCTTCAAGTCTAGAGGACTCAGATAGTAGTTCTGTAGGTCATTTTTATACATCTATAATGGTATACTTGGGTCCTGTGGACTGTTTTGTGGACTAGATGTAGATACTAGTTTTCAGCACGTCCCTTCTAGATATGTTCCAGTTTCCCTATTGTTACACATATGTAGTCATGTTTATATATTGTTATGAGATTATATTTATGTGCACAGTATGTTTCTATGCTCTAATAGGCATAGAAGATACTTTTAAGAAGTATAGATATACATTTTTATACATCTCCATATATTAACATTTTATATTCATGCATTTGTATTTTATATTTCGTTTTTAAAGGAAGCTGTTACTTTAATAGTTAGAATGTATCATTTGTTTTTACTTTGGCGCCTTTTTTTCTTTTATAATGATGAACAGCTGTAAATATTTGTATATGGTCTGAGGAAGCCCTGTCAGGGTGAAAGTGCTTACTACTCTTCCTGCTCTCGAATAAACTTATTTGCTGTGGATGATATTGTTCTGACTTAATATTGGATGTTCTTGCGTATCTGCAGCCTTTGTTTGCTCCGGCACCTTACTATTTTTGTTATACTGTTTACCTATTTAGTTAGCTGCATGCAAACAATAGAGCACTAGAAATTAAAAAGAGAGATCAGAACAACATAAGGCAAAGAGGTATGAGCCCAAGTGATAGGACACACTGACTGTAACCTAGATATTCACCTGTCCAGTTAATGTGCCTTTGCCATGTCCTATTTGTAAGCCATGCAGCTACCCATCTTATCAAAATTACATCAGTAAATAGTTGTTCTAATGTAATGATCATAGTTTTGTGTATGATCTTATCAATGTCTGACATTAAGCCCATATAAGTTACAACACAATACAACATGCCATTTATAACTGTTATTGCATTATTACAGAGCATCATGTTGCAGGTAGTTATATATCTATTTTCAGCACATGCATGCTTATATAGAGTTTCAAGCCCTAGTATTTTCAAAGCCAATGATTCATTATGTAAAATAACCTTCTCCATTTATTTTCCATAGAAACAAAGTAAAGTTATGGGTCTATGTGTCTCTGGGGTTGTCCTGTTCCCCTTTCCCTTAAACATGGGTGGAACAATTACACGCCTCCAGTCCTGAGGAATCTCCTCATACTTTAATAACCTGGTGAATAACAAATACAATGATTCTGTAAGTTCATGCTGAAGTGTTCTCAGATCATTGTTACTAATTCAATTTCATCCCCGTTCTTTACATCCAATGTGTGCATATTTATGTTTCAATATAATGTAATGTAATTAAATTTCAGTATCTGAAGTTAATGGGATGTTAACATGGAATTGTGATTTGAACATCCAGAAGTTTCAATGTCGAAAGTCTGTGTTACTTGTAAAGTTTTTGCAGGGAGCCAAGCCCTCCTGCACCCCCCCCCCCCACACACCCTACATATTTTATATTCAACTTCGAGATGACACTACAGTGAAAAAAGGGTACATGTCCCGATCCCCACTGTAGTATGATCAGTTAAGAGAACATTGATAGCACATAAGGAAATGCACAGTACCATTCGCTACTGTGGATTCGAATATTTTTCAGATCGGCATTATGAAAACTTGGTTGTGTTGTGAGTGAAATATTTCATTTTCATATTATTTAAATGCTTGTACCTACATGGTCAAACTACTGGAGGAGTTCACTGGAGAAAAGGTTTAATTTTGGTGTCATTTCAGTGCTTGTGTATACATGGGCAAAGTACGGGAGGGGACGTTGGGGGGAAAGTTTTATTTTGATGTCATGTAACTGCTTGTGCATACAAGGGAAAACTACTGGAGTGGTTGTTTGGGCTAATGTTTCATTTTGGTGTAATTTCAGTGCTTCTGCATGCGTAGTCACACTGCTAGAGAGATCCTATGGGAAAGGTTTCATTTTGATGTTAAAGTCCTTGTGCATACATGGGCAGTCTACTGGTGGGGCCTTTGGGGGAAATGTTTTATTTTGATGGCATTGAACTGCTTGTGCATACAATGGAAAACTACTGGACTGGTTGCTTGGGCTAATTTATGTACTTATTTATTTATTTGCTTTTGTTAACCAGGAAAGTCTACTGGGCTGGTGTGAGCCCATTTTCAGTGGAGGCCCAGGGAGAAAAGCTCCAAAAACAATGTACATAATAAAGTATTTGTTTAGAAAGCTAATAACAGCATTTAATTATATACAAGAGTAACAATATAAGAGTCAGAAGTAACACAGTAACATAGACAATGTATGGCTATATTTTATGGAAGGCTTGGATGCTTGGCAAGGTATTCAGTATAACAGACAGATTATGATAATCTACACAGACACAATTTTTACACACAATGTGAGGCAGGATGAGGCACACTGTGTTGTAATTAAGGGTGAGTGGAGAAGAGTATGGGTATCTGAGAGATGAGTCAAGTCAGGAATCAGGTTACTGAGGAAATGGGGATAGTGCAAGGGCATAGCCATTGAGAGGAAAGATGTTAGTGAAGTAATTTTTTTGAATGAGGGGGCATTATTTATAGTCCCAAGAGAAGGTGGAAGGGCATTCCAGAGTTTAGCTACAGTGAAAGAGTAAAGGTATTGGCCTGCAGGGAGTTTAGGTCTCTTAACTTGGATAAGTGATTGATTTTCAGATCTTAGAGGTCAGTCTGGTTTATAAAGAGTCAGAAGTGAAGCAAGGGCTGGGCATTTGGAGGAATTATAGAAGAATCTGTGTGCTGTAGATAGTTGTATGTATGTGAGGTGTTGTAGCCAGTTCAGGGATTGTAATGAGTGACAGTGATGGGAAGAACGTTTTGCCCTTTTCACAAATTTAACCATTTTGTTATAGCAGCTATCCATTTTAGTTTTTAATGAGGATTGGATGTTTGTTAGAATGAGGGCACCAAAGAGGAGGGAAGGTATGAAAAAAGTTTGGCCGAGTGTTTTGCTAGTAGAGTAGTTTAAACAGTGTTTATGTTGGTAGAGGGTACAAAGTTTTTGGTGTGTTTTTTGATGGTGTTGTGGATGTGTTGGTCAAAGGCTAAGTTGTTATCTAAGGTTACGCCAAGTAACTTGGTATGGGAAACTACCTCTAAGGCAGTCTTGTTGGAGGAGAAAATGATGAATTCAGATTTATTAACAGTGGTACTTTTTGTGGGTGTAAAGGGCAGGAGTTTGGTTTTATTTGGGTTGAGGGCAAGGTGATTATTTTTCATCCAGGTTTTGGTAATGGAGAAAGCATTCTGGGTGATTGTCAGAAGTTCATTTTCAGAGTTGCCAGAGCAGATAATAGTAGAATCATCTGCGTGTTAATGTTTCATTTTGGTGTACTTTCAGTGCTTCTGCCTGTGTAGTCATACTGCTAGGGGGATTCTGTGGGAAAGGTTTCATTTTGATGTCAACGTCCCGGTGGGGCCTTTGGGGGAAATGTTTCATTTTGGTGTCATCATAACTGCTTGTGCATACATGGCCAGACTACTGTAGGAGTTATTTATTTAAGGGCTTCTGTATAGTTTGGAGGGCAATCCTCTCTCTGGGTGGGGAGAGGACTGAGAATAGCTAAAATCTGAAGCTGAACAACGGTATTACAACAAAAAGTGGCAAAAAAAAATTTCATTTTTATCTTCACTTTGGAACACACAGTAAGTCCCTTTGAAATGCAGAGATAGTACGTAGGCTGCCCAAGGTTTGTCTTGAGAATTCATACTCGCGCTGTAAACATGCATCCCAAGTTTACATTTCTACACTGATGTTTGCTGCCTAATGAAGTTCTAAAAATGTGGGGAAGCATTGTATTTTTTTGCAAAACACTTGACTGTTTTAAAATTAATATACGCATGTGCACAGCTATGCAAATTATGCTCTAAGGGTTCCATATCTGTTTATCTGAAAATAAAAATAGTAACGAAGATGTTCTAGAAGTAGAATTGTCAGGTAACTATTGGGCATTCATTATTACATTTATTGCTTGAATGCACCTAGAGTGGAGCCAGGAGGTTGACTTTGGTCACTAATGACAGGCAAAACAGTTAACTATGTTATATATTTTATATGCGGCCCCAAGACAATTCCTTTTCATTTAGGACAGCCCAGGCAAGTGAGAAGGCTCTCTGACAGGACCCTGCACAGACATGTAAATGGCTGCATTGAGGCTGCCAGAGGTATCTCCAGATCTTTTAAGGTCAAGATAGCCTCCCTGGCTAAGGACAATCACAAAGCCTTCTTCAGCTATGTCAGTAACCTTAAGGATTATACTCAGCAGTGCTTGGAAGTGGTTTTAACTTAAACAACCGTCACTGACCTGGGTGGCATAGCAAATCTACTGGCCGATAAATCTAGCTCTAATGTTTGTTTATTTATTTACTGCATTTGTTTACCAGGAAAATCCACTGGACCTAAAAGAGCCCATTTTCGGTGGAGGCCTGGGGAGAAAAGCTCCGACAAGAACATAGATGCAGAAAAAAATTAAACATTAATTGGTACAGAAGTAGAAACAGTGTTACACATAGTGGTTGCAGTAATATATACAGAATATACATATAACTCAGGAATTTAGTTGGTTGCCAGATGAATTCAGAGTGGTAAAAATGGAGATAAATTAATCAGCATTATTGTACCAGTATCAACAAGTAATGAAAGAATAAACAATAATAAATATGGAAAAAGTATCATCAGTCACTAGTAGTAAAAAGGATAGGAATTTAATTATAATATGAGGAGAAGGAAGAGGTTAGGTTATAGAGCAGGTACAAAGCCAGTAAGAGCTGAGATGACCTCCAGTATCCCCCTGTGAAATCCCTTCTTGCATATCCCCCAGATATCGACAGGGAGCAGGTCCTGGAGATGCTCACTAAAGGGAAAAACAGTGCCTCAGTGGCCCTGACAATATTCCCAGTTACCTCCTAAATAGCATAAAACATGACCTAACAGCACCACTTGGAGCACTCGTTAACTACAGCCTCAAAACATGTCACATGCCAGGTGAATGGAGGGCCACAACCCTCACCCTTCTTCATAAGGGTGGACCATCAGCTGACCCCAGGAACTACAGACGCATCAGTCTTGACATGTCTTGTATACAAAGGCATGGACCAAATTATCTTGGAAATGATTAACAAGGACAATTGCAAACAACAGACACTGGACCCATTCCAGTTTGGCTTCATTAAGAGAAGGTCTTGCCTACTTAACTTGTTGACATCTTTGAGAGGGTCACCATGGCTACAGATGAGGAGAAAATAGTGCATACCACTTACTTTGACTTGACCAAGGTGTTCGATACAATACCCCACTCATGTATTGTTGTCAGACTGTCAGAACTAGGCATAAATCCCAACATAACTCACTAGATTGCATGCTGGCTCACAGATAGGACCCAAGAAATCAGGATCAGTGACACTACCTCCACCAAGAGACTAGTGAGCAGTAGTGGGTCCCAAGGTTCCTTGTCATGCCCGCTCCTATTTTAATATCTCTCTTTCTTGTTGCCAAATAATGCTTAATAAAAAAGAAGCAAGCCGGATTACTAGAGAAGGAGCAACATATAGCCCAGGACTCAATGAATTTATATAATATGTTTAAAATGGCTTTATTATTTTTTATGTATTTTTTACTCGTGTATTCACTTATTTTTTGGAAAAATTTATCTAGTTCTTTATTAAATTGTTAGCATGAATGGTTAAGAAAAAAAAACAGCAATATTTTATTATTAATGTTAATAGTATGTATCACAGTTAGATGTGTCTTTTGCCTGTTTTAATAGACAACCATATCTTTAAACGCGTTTAATCAATTTGAGTCACACTGTGTGAATTTACTATTTAAATACATATTTGTTGGTGTTTTATTTATATCATGCACTGAAGATGCTCCATAAGTGGAGACACTGCAGTTTGCTGATGAATTTTTCTCTTCTGACCATTGTAACTTTTTTGTGAATAAATGGGTTTCATTTTCCTTGTTAGTGCTGGACTTAATTGTTTTGGTGTGTGTGTGTGTGTGTGTGTGTGTGTGTGTGTGTGTGTGTGTGTGTGTGTGTGTGTGTGTGTGTCAAGGAGATTGATATATATGGGTGACAAGCACTGGAGTGAATGGCAAGTGCTGCAATGTGCAGACGAGCGACATTGTTTGGTCGACAGACAGGTAATTGACAGGTGCGCAAGATCAGCAATCCATTAACAGGGAAATATTTCCTTTCCATGGGGAGTTAGCATTTATAATTAGCCGGGGGTGTGGGGGGATAATTAGTAGGGCATATAAAGTACTGCATGATAAGTATATGAATTATGGGAGGTTGGAAAGTTCACAAAGAAACAGGGGGAGGAGATAAGGCTCTCAAATATACAACAAAGTGTAGAAGATTTAGGATTCTTGCTTGGAAGTATTTGCATAGGTATTTTAATACCTCAAAAAGACACGAAGAATGTTTACTCAAGTAGATTGCAAATGTTGAAGGTTTGATGGGGAAGAAAGAATTAATTGGGAACATATTTTTTGGGACTAGAATGAGTTCTCAGACTTAAAAAATTCATTGTGGACTACTCTGTCAGAAATAATGCATCTGGCCATGGGTAGCCATCCCAAGTTACTTCACTGGTTCGATCTTCTCACAGGATAAGAGGTCATCCAAACTTGTCCGTTCTGCAACTGACATTGTGGGTAATAGGGTTTTGATCCCTTTCAGGCACGCCTTTTCTGAGGACGTGTTCATTGTTTAACAGGAGGAAAGAAAACCCTCAACCAGAAAATGTTATATGCCCAAAGTGAAGAGATTTTTGGTCTAGTGCCATGGTCATAACCAGGGTCCTCTTTCAGTGGGGGTCCAATCATTTTTATGAGTTGCTGCAGTCATACTTGGCCTATTCTTCTGTGAAGACCCATTTTTCAGCCATTTCTGCTTGTCTGCCCTCAAATCCTCCTGTGACCTCTCATTTTGAGATCAAACAATTTCTTAAAGGCGTCCTGCATATTAGGCCTCCAAGAAAGCTTATTCCTCCTCCTTGGGATCTTCATTTTGTTTTGGAAAAACTGACTCAGGCTCCTTCTGAACCTGCAGATTCTGTTTCTTTGCATTATTGTACCTGGAAGACTGTTTTGTTACTGGCTCTTGCTTTTGCTTGGAGGGTTTCTGAGCTCCAGGCCCTTATGGCCATTCCCTGCTTTTTTGGTTTTTCACAGTGACAGGGTGTCCCTTCATACTAACCCTTCTCTTACTCCCAATGTAGTCAATGAGTTGTCCTTAAATCAATCAGTACAACTACCTTCCTTTATCCTTTGTCCTCAGTCTGCTACTGATAGGGTCCTGCATACCTTGGATTTGCACAGATAGCTCAGGCACTATTTGTATAAAAGTAGGATTATTCATAAGTGTGATCAGCCTTTTGTTTCCTTTCATTCCAGGTCTTTGGTTTTGTCTGTTTCTAAACAAACCATCTCCTCCAGGATATTGGAGGCCATTTCCTTTTGTTATTCTTTTCATGACAAATCTCCGTCTGCTTTTGTTAGAGCTCATTTCACTAAGGCTGTTGCCTCTTGTGGTGCCTTCTTCAAGGAGTTGGACACCAATTCCATCATTGAAGCTGCTACGTGGTCTTCATTGCATACCTTTAATAAGCATTGTAAGCTGGATATGGTTTCTAGGGCCAGAGCAGGTTTTACTGAAACCATTTTATGTGGGTTTGTTGAGGGTTCTTCTCAGCCTTCCACTTCCCATTCTGTTTCTTGAGCTTTTTTACTCTCCCTTCTATGTAGAATACTGCAACTGTGATATAGTACAGTTGTGTAAAATCTTACAGAAACAGTAGATGTGTTATTTTTCATTGTGGCAGTGTTTGCTCCTTCCCTCCAAACCCCTGTTGTTTGTTCTGCATTTTTTCCTTCTGGATGCGTATGGACTCCTTTGTCCCTATGATGCCTGTTCTCTTCTAGAGCAACTCAGTTCTAGGTAGTTCATAGGTAGGTACTAGGCTATCTGCCCGAGGGCATTTATAAGCCTAGCCAGAGTGTGTCAGCTTTTGCCGCCCCATTGATTAATTAACTGATCCTCTGTCAAGCAGAGCCAATGAAGTGATCCCAGGGGTGTATTTTCTGTTACCCATCCACTCGTCAAGGTTTCTCTTGAAGAGTGTTAGTGAGGGGCTCTGCCTGATGTAATTTGGAATTTTGTTCCAAAGCATGGGGGTGGTCTCTGTGACAGGAATCTATCCCTCCAGCATGTTCTATTTATTGTTGTGGCTAGGTTTAGCTCACTAGAGTGCATGGCTCGCAGTGATTTGGATTTCTTTAGGTGGAGCATGTCAATCAATTCTGAGTTGGACATGGCTTTGTAAGTCAGGCAGAGATCACCTCTGAGTAAGTGATATGCCACTAAGTACAGCCGGAGTTTTTCAGTCGGGCAGCATAGGACATATGTTTGAGGCCATTAATCCAACAGTTGGAAAGACCACAAAAGTACCTCACCAAGAGGAAGTGTCTTGTGAGGTACATCCCAAATGGGGCATTGTACTCAATGATGGGTCTTAATGAGTGACGAGTAAAGGCGCACTATAACCTCTTTATTTCTAGATGCGTACCCTTTAGTAATTAGATGGGCCACATAGAAGGATTTCTTAACTACTTTGGCAATATGATTGTCAAAGGAGAGATTACTATCTACCTGGGTCCCCAGATCTCTTATTACCTCTTCTGTATTAAGGCGGCTGCCACCTATGTGGTAATTCATGGGTGTTTTTTTTTTTCCCCAAACGGGATGACTATGCATTTTTTGGCATTTAGCTTGAGGCCATGACTTTGACATCAGGTATCCGTCTCAGTAAGGCCCTTTTGCAGGATGTCCGTGTCAGCCGGAGAGTCAATTATGGCTCCCAGTTTGCAGTCATCTGCAAACTTGGTTAGCCATAGTCCTCCTGTGTTTGCCTGTACTTCTGAGAAATATATGCTGAACAGTAGGGGTCCCAGGACCAAGCCTTGCAGGACACCACTTGTGACTGGTTTCGAGTCGGACCTGAAGTGAGCTCACTATTCTTATCGTGTGAGTTCTGTCTGTAAGCCAGTTGGCAATCCATCTTGTGACGTAGGGGTTTATGTTCAGGCTGGTGAGTTTTTCTGTAATACCCGAGTGGGGATTGGTGTCGAAAGCCTTGGCGAGGTCAAGGTAGGCTGTGTGAACCACCTTTCCCTCATCTATGGCCTTGGTGACTGTCTCGAAGAAGTCAACCCAGTTTAGTAGGCATGATCTGCCCTTAAAAAAGCCGAACTGGGTCGGGTCAAGTATTTGGAAGTTCCCAAAGTCTTTGTTAATGAGTTCCATGATGATGCACTCCATAGCCTTGCAGACCAGGCTAGTCAGGCTTATGGGGTGATAGTTACCAGGGTCAGTTGTGGCCCCTCCTTTGTGGAGAGGAATAACTGTTGCTGTGCACCATTCTATGGGCATGTAGCCTGTGGAGAGGCTGAAGTTGAACAGCGTGTTTAGGTGGGGGGTTATTTTGTTCTGTAGTTCATGCAAAACTCAGCCTGGGACACCATCTGGTCCCATTGACACTGTGTTTTTGGCTTTTGAAAAGGCTGTTTTCACCTGTGCATCTGTGATTTTTGGGACACTACACTTTTCCAGTATTGTTGTGGGTCCTTTTGGAGGTGAGACGGAGGTGATATATGTTCAGTATATTTTGTGCTATTTTGTACTAGTTCAGTGAATATCTGCGAGTTGCCGCATAGATTCTTAACATAGCTAAAGAAGGCTTTGTGGTTACCTTTTGAATCCTTGGCTATTTTTTCTTTCGAAGTTAGCCTTGGATGATTTCATGAGGGACCTTAATTTCTTACTTATACTGATCAGGGATGTCTTTCCTTTTTGGATTTGCTTTTTTTCTGAACTAGTTTCCTCCTTCTATTGTATAGCCTGTTTATTGCAGGGGTCCACCAAACTGGTTTCCTTCTCTTAGAGGAGTGAGTCTTGGTTTTACTAGGGATGGCACGATCCATGCATCCTTGTAGGTGCTCATAGAGTACATTTGTGAAGGTTACTGCATCTTGGGCAGCGATATCCTTTAGCGTGGGGGCTGTGAAACTTACCACCTCTGTCTTAAGTAAGGTGAAGTTTGCTTTAGAAATTTTTTTTTACTGTGGTTTCCTTAGTTGGGGTTGGTGGTGGGGTGTGGACATCCAAAGTGATTTATGGTCTGATCTAACCAGTGACGGGTTGACCTCCAGTGTGGAACACCTGTCACCCATGTTGGTGATGACCAGGTCCACTATATTTTCACCTCTGGTAGGGGAGTTTACCAACTGATCCAGGGCTTTTGAGTTAATGAATTCCAGGAAGTGCTGGGCCTGGGAATTTGTACTCGAGTAGTTTTCTCAGTGAGTGGTAGGTAATTGAAATCGCCCAATATCAGGGTGTTTGGTAGGACCTTCATGTTCTCCAGAAAGGTGGAGTGGTGGTCCTGGGCCATGGAGGGTGATCTGTAGCAGGCCACAACCTGCATTGCAGATTTGCCCAATGTTAGTTGCACATGGATGATCTCAGAGGTATCATGCTGTGCCACTAACCTGTAGGTGTAGATATCCTTGATGAATAGGGATACACCCCCACCTTTTGTGTTTAGGTCTGTGTTCTGTGGCCGAAACGTGTGGTATGAGTTGTAGCCCAGTAGTGCTGGGGTGCTCTCTGGAGTCTTGAACCAGGTTTCAGTTACTGCACAGATGTCAACGTTCTCCATACTGAGGAGTGCTTTGAGCGTGTGCATTTTGAGATTTAGCATTCGTAAGTCCCTTTTTTGCACCATGTTCTGTGTGCAGAACATAAATGTGACGTACGGCACAACCAAGGTCTGTTTTAAACTTATTGTACATGGCCAAGCGACGGTCTGTCCACAAAGATACATCCCTTCTGTACTGTATACTGCACCAGAGAAGAGAAGGACATCAACTATTATGGTAAGATTTTACACAACTGTACTTTCTGTCTCTTTGCTCTGTCATAACTACCCTGCATACCTCTCAACTGTCCAGATTTTACCTGAATGTCCACATTGTTGTCTCATATTTATGGTCTATTCCCCATAACATTTTGATTTTCTGGGAAATCACTGAGGATTGAAGTTACTAAATAATGACACACATTTGAGTTTCAGACTTCATATCCTTCAGAAAAATGCACAGTAAGAAGTGTTGTTATTCTAGCAACTTTCTAAGTGTATAAGAGCAGAATTTAAAATTTGTCTTTATTTTGGGGCATTTGTTCCTTATTATTTTAGGCTTTGTCTAGATTTTTGTGTTAAGAGATTGAGAAGTATGCTCTTATGTGATTAAGTTGGAACAGAAACAGTTTAAAAGTTACAATGTAGGACTAATCATTGTCAGACCAGGAATCAGACACTCGTTAGGTACTGCAAACTGTTACAATGATGGCAAAAGCTGTACAGTGTCATTTCAGTTATTTGTTTATATCTTAATAACAGTGGAATTAGAAACAGATTCATACAAATATAAGCTTAAAAGAAAAACAAGTGCTGAAAACATAATACAATCCAGTAACTGACTAAGATGTAACATGTACACTAGGAAGTGCATTTGGCTAGTAGCTGGAAATCAGCAAAAATAAAATATGAAGTGAAAGGAAAAGATGCATGTATAGTAAATTTTAAACTTTGCATCAGTCATGCTTCTAGAGATGTAGAAGCAGCCCGCTCAGAAAAATGGTGCATTTGTCTATTAGTATTCAGAAATGAGCACATATCAAACAAGAAGATGAAAAAAGAACAGAAGAGTGTGACTACTAATGCTCCAACCTTCTGTCACACACTTGTTTTCTATGGAATTATTAGCAGGTCAGAAAGTTACTGCACCAGGCTAGTATTCAAAAATCAGAACACAGTAAAACATGAAATGAAAGAAAGAGTAACATGGTTTCCACTATTGTTTGCCTCACTCCGATGCTTTCTATCGGTAGAAGCCATGTCATAAAATTGTTGTAGATGGCCAGGATTCACAGTCACCACAGAATAAAATATGAAATGAAAGAAGCAAAAAACTCTGTTTACTAATGTTTTTAAAACCTTGCATTACTGATGTGCTTTGTAGAGAAGCAGCAGCAGTCAAGTCGTAAAAAACCTGAAAGGCTGCTTTTCTGAATGTAATGAATGGCTCACAGGGAAAGCTGTTGTCAGTACAACTGCAATTTCAGATGGAATTTTGCTGTCACCTTTGAAACTTCCTGCAGAGACCTTTCCCCCTCCCCCCTCAGCCAAAGGTGAGCACGCTCAGAAAGGCAAACCTGAAATGTAAACAAAGGCTGAATCAAAACAAAAAATCCCTGGGATTGTCCCTTTAAACTTGTGTGCAAAGCTCTAAAAACACAGAAAAAAACATAAAAAAGCTCCCTCTAGTGTCCAAAACCTATATAACCTATTAATTCAAGTATTTATTTTACTTTCTTAAATTTTATAATACAACACATGTATAAATTTACATTTGCATAACTGAATTTAATATTAATGAGGTAAAGAAAGGAAATTGGCTGGTTCATTTAAAGTAAAGAGATGGTATTTTATAGGTTGATTGATTGTAATCACAATATAAAAAGGTGAAAGTTTTTATGTCATTTTATCTGATGAAGTCCTGCAGTAAGGGACGAAAACGCATGTGTTTTTGTTTAATAAAAGCGTTTATGAACGTTGACGGTGTCACTTTCGTTTTGAATTGGAAGAATTTCAGTAACTGCATTCTACTCAGCGGCTCTCCTATTTTTGACTGTACAACTTAGGCTTCCCGCCATCTAACCATGTATAAAGCAAAAAGAAGTTATGTACTTACCATAACGTTCCATATTTTTTGTCCTTGAGTTCGCCTTCCTTCTTGTTAGTTGAGTTCACTGCCAACACTTGGCTCCAACTCGGCCATATTCTAAAGCTCGAGAGCTTCCACTGGCTTCAAGCTAGACCCTATCCCATCATGCCTAGTGCTAGTTACCTAGATCTCATTTGTGATGACCCATAACACTAGGCCACAATGTGCAGATATATAAAATATAGACATATATAACAAAATATATATGTATACAAGAACAAACCCTTAAGCTATAAGTAGAAATTCTTATTCTATCCAACTCATAAGGCAGGAAGGGAATCAAGGCCTATACAGTCAAGGATGGATAACTCCTCTCGATCCTCCAGGAGGGGGAAGGAGGGTGGGATGCAAGAAGTAAGGCAAGATCAAGGACAACAAGCATGGAATGTTATAAGTACATAACTTCTTTATGTTATGTTGTCCCTATCTCGCCTCCCTTCTTGTTGGTTGAGACAGCATCCCCAGCACCTTCTTCTTGGGTGGCTTAATGGAATATACTCTTCAAAACCATGGAACCTGTTCCAGGAGGCCACATCTACTTTGTAATGAGTAATAAAGGTATGGGGGTTAACCCATGTAGCCGCCACACAAATTTAATCTAAAGGCAGTCTGGCCCGAAAAGCAGTAGAGGCAGACAAAGCCCTAGCTGAGTGTCCTCGAATTTTCCCTGGTAGTAGTTTGTTCTGTGAGTTATAGACGTAAGCAATGGTATCCGAAATCCATTTTGATAGTCACTTTCAAAACTGGAGTTCCCTTTTTGTTCTTGCAAAGGATACGAACAATTGGTAAGATTGTCTGAATTCCTGAGTCCTGTGCGAACAGAAACATAATTGTCTATGAACATCAAATTGGTGGAGTTTATACTCTGCCTTGTTGCTATAGTTTGGAAAAAAACACCGGTCGTTCTATCGACTGATTCTGATTGAACTCTGAGCAAACTTTTGGTAGAAAGGAAGGGTTGGTCCTGAGAGAAACCCTATTTTTGGGGAAAATTAAGTAAGAGGAACGAATGGAAAGGGCTTGTACTTCTGATACCCTCCTAGCTGAGGTAATAGCGATCAAGAAAATCGTTTTCCAAGTCAAACATTTTAGAGCACAAGAGATGGCTGGTTCGAATGGAGGAAGAATCAAGGCAGCTAGGACAAAATTTAGATCCCAAGGAGGAAGTTCTCTTATTGGGATGTCTCAGAACGATGGTACCCCTCAGAAAAGCTTTGTAGAGCCTGTGGGACATAACTCATTTCTCCCACATGTAAGTTGGAAAAAGCAGTCAACTTAACTCGGATAGTTGCTGCTGCTGCTCCTTGGTTAAAGGTTTCAGCCAGGAATTTTAGTATCTTTGAAATGCTTGCAGTAAAAGGATCAATATTATTGTTGACAGCCCAACAAGAGAACCGTTTCCATTTACTAGTATACAGTTTCCTTGTGAAGGATTTGTGAGAGGAGATGAGAATATGTTGTATGGCCGGGGAGATGTCAGGAAGCCTGGCTAAACCGGGAAGTGGAGGAACCAACCTGTCAGCTTGAGGGCTTGTAAGGAAGGATAGTGTGTGCCAGACTAATGCATCAGCAGGTCCGGAGCTGGGTCCAGGATCCAAGGCTCCTCCAGGAGATGGGGCTATAGAAACGGGAATCAGATTTGACAAGGCCAGTAGGGGGCAATGAGGATTAGCTTGCAACCCATCGATTTTGCTTTCTGAAGAACATTGGGGATCTGAGGAAAGGCATACAGAAGTCCCGGGGATCAATCGTGATTAAGTGCACCCCAGGGTGCTTGTCCCAGTGGGGGGACTAGAGCGAAATAGCTGCTGTATTTGACATTGATGGATGTGGCAAAAATATCGCAGCAAGGCTGGCTCCACTTGCCAAAGATCTGATTTGCAATGTCTTGTTTCAGGGACCACTCGTGAAGCATAAGGATAGCCCTGCTTAGTTTGTCTGCAATCACGTTTGATTTCCCTGAGATGTATGTCGCAGTCAGAAAGCATTGGGAGGAAATCGCCCATTGCCATACTCTTACGGCCTCTCGACATAAGGGATAGGACCTGGTTCCGCCTTGATTGCTGATGTACCATACCAGTGACATGTTGTCCATCTGAATCACAATAGTCCCCATGGGGAGAGAGCTGTGAAGTGCTTGCAACGCCAGGAGCACCGCTCTCATCTCGAGGACATTTATGTGCAAATGGTACTAGTGTTGTTGGCAAGTTCCGTGAACAGTCTGTCCCAGATAATGTCCCCCCACCCTAGCTGGGAATCATCCGTGGTCACTGTGGCCACTAGTTGGGAGAAAACGAACGGTCTGCCTATTGTCAGCTGGGTGGACTGAAGCCACCATTTTAGGTCCTTCTTGCAGGTCTCTGTGATGAGAATTTCGTGATACATGGGTAGATCTTGCATGGACCATTGAGCAAAGAGGAGCCACTGCAATAACCTCATGTAGAAACGTGCCAAGGGAACTAGAGTTATAGCTGCCACCATTGAGCCCAGGACTTTGAGAACAAATCTAGAGACTTTTTCCTCCCGATTAGAGTTGCAACTTGGTGTCGAATGGTCAACACCCTCTCCTGAGGCAATTTTGCTATCATGTCTTTGGTGTCTAGATCTGCTCCTATAAATGTAATATATTGACAAGGCAACAAGGCAGACTTTTCATAGTTTATAGTGATGCCTAGCTGAGAGCAGAGGAGTAGTGTGGTGTCCCTTGTCTCAGTTAGTCAATGTTCTGTGGTGGCGGTAAGGAGCCAGTCGTCAAGATACGGAAACAACTGGAATCCTAGATGACTCGGATGAGCAGTGAATACTGCCATGGGGGCTGTGGTGAGGCCAAATGGGAGAGCTCTGAACTGGTAGTGACTGGCTCCCAGCTGGAAGCTTAGAACTCTCCTGGATCACCTGTCCATCTTGATATGGTAGTACGAATCCTGGAGATCGATGGAGCACATCAAATTGTCCTTTCCCAGAAAGGGAAGTATTGACTGTAGTGTCACTATCCAGAACTTTGCCTTCTTGACAGACTTACTGAGTCTGCTGAGGTCCAAAATGGGCTTCCAGTCCCCACTTTTCTTTGGTACTAAAAAGAACCTTGAGTAAGTTCCGGATCCGATTTGGTCTGCAAGGACTTCTTGGACGACTCTTTCTTAGCAGCTTTTGAACTTCTGGAGTTACTTGTTCCCTCAGATTGGGTGGCACATTTGGGATGGATTTTTGTTTTTAGGGAAGAGGTGGCATGGAGAAAGGAATACTGCATCCCATAGATATTATCGACTGTACCCATGTGTCTTCTGTGATATCTTGCTAGGCTTCTGGGTACAGTGACAATTTTCCCCAGACTGCCTCCAGAGGTGGACAGGCGGGCCCCCTTTCAGGAGCACTGGAAGGGCCTCCAAGGGAAAGTGTCTCTGTCGCCCTGACTCTGTGGACCCCCTCTGCCAAGAGGGCAACGTCTTCCATTATTATTCCCCCTCTCTGCCCCGGGGGAAGAATTCACCATGTGCATCAAAGAAAAGTTCCCTGGGGTTCTCGGAACCACATTTTTCCACCCTTTTGACCTTTGGGGTAAGGCCAAGAAGGCGCAGAAAAACGTACTCCCACGGCCAAGAGAGTCTTGCCATCCTGCTCGGACCTGGTTAGAGTCTCTTTTACCTTAGGCCTGACCAACGACGAGCCATCAAAGGGGGCGATGGTAAAGGAGGACTTGAAAGGCTAAGCAAATTGACAAAGGCGCATCCAGGAATGCCTTCGTAAGGTGACTCCTGTGCCTGCAGCCTTGCTCACATCAGCTGCATAAGACTTAAGCTGCATGGAGGAGTTAACTATCGAAGATAAGGTTGCAAGCTGAGAAGCAGTCTTATCTGCAACTCCTGCAGCTGTAGGATCCTGTAGGGCATCTCCTAGCTCTTTCAGGAGATCCCTCTTAAGACGGGTGAAATAGGATAGATAATTCACTGACCTGAGAGTAAAGGCTGCTGAGGAAAATACATGCTTCCCGTATCTGTCCATCATAGGTGATTCTCTGTTCAGTGGATGGACAGATGTAGAAGTCTCTGCTAATTCCTTCTTAGTGGCCATCGCCACCACCATACCATCAACTGGCACACCCTAGGATAGGAAGGATTTGTCATCTGGGGCAATTATGAATTTATTGGGCCTCCGTAGAACTGATTCCATTGATTCCAGAGAGGTCCACACTTACTACCTCCTAGCAGCGGGTCGAAGGACGGAGACACCCAAGAGGTGGAGGGTCGGGAACCAAATGCATCCAGGTACACTGACTCATCCTCAGAACGAAAAAGGGACTTCCAGCCACCCCTCTGCTTGAAGATTTCCAGGATGTCGGAGAATGAAACATCCTCAAAGGGGGACTGTGGGGACGCTTCTGAGTCCTCCAAGTCCGTGTCCGATGTCAGACTCAGGGGAGTTCACATGCTTCCTCTTACATGTCCTCTTCTGGGGGACCTCCTCTGGGGAGGTTTCTGACGGGGGGGGGGCGCCTATGGGGTGTCCTGGGGCACTGCTTCCCTGCGCTTAGGATGGAGGAGTGGTGAGAGGGAAGACTCTGGTTCCATAGGGGACGGAGTAGCTGAAGCTGAAGGAGGAGCTGTCAGAGGACAGCACACTCATCACCTCGAAGGCACCGATCTCCCAGCCAGAGTGTGTCCCCGGCTCCAAAGAGTCGAAAGACATCTCCCACTCAGAGGGTGATGTCTCCTAGGCTGATTTGGGAGCAGAGCCCACCTGCGCCGAAGCTCCAAGAGGGACAGTGGGGTCAGACAAGGATCTGATGCTGCTCCCCCCTCAGAGCAGACGAGGGAGTGTCGGCTCCCAGGTCCCTCAATAGGAGGCATCAAGGAGATTGAAGCAAATGTCTGAACAGAGAGACCAGAGGTTTTCGGAACCAAAGGTTCCACCACAATGACTTTGCACTCCTGCTCCGAGCTCAGGTGAGTTGAAGGAGGAATAGATGGATCAGGAGGAAGAGCAGTCAGCTCCACATCCATACGGGCTGGACTCGATAATATTTTGGCGAGAGTTGGTGTCTTGAGAAGCCTTTTCATGACCCTCTCCACATCATCATCCGAAAAACTCCTGGACAATAGAGAGGAGTGGGTAGACAATCGGTGACTGCCCGCCCGAGAATGTAGAAGCAGTGACTATGGAGCAGACCGCACCAGTCCCAAGGAAGGAGATCTAGTTCTTTTATGACTTTGACAGTTCAGAGGACACTGATGGAACTGCAGAAGATAAGGTCTTGTCTGACCCGGGAGGTTTCGGATCCGACGAACTGGTAGATTTGTCTATGTGTCTCTACAACTCCGAAGTCGGAACCGACGGAGGTGTCGGTTTGGGTGATTTCCCTGGTTTACTAGCCTGCTTCCCATCTGCTGGAGTGTCAAAAGGCCATTTTAGTAAACCTCGCAAAATAAGTTTGTTTTTCAACTCCTGCAGGACTCTGGTGCTGAAAGCATGACAAATAGAACACGAGTCCTGCAGGTGCACAGCTCCCAAACAATAAACGCAACTCATATGTCCATCAGTCAGGGACATTTTCTGGGGGCGTGAGTCACCTTTTTTGAATCCAGAAGGTTTGGATTCTATGGGTGCTTCTTTGGACATTATCACAACAAAAAAGCACAATACAGTAACATACAAAAACAGTGAAGTTATGTCAGGCAAACAGCTGTACAATAACCACTAAAACTATAGCTAACTTTTTTTTTCTTTTTAAAAAAAAAAACAGAAGGTAGGAAGGTAACAGAAGGAGAAGATCCTCCAAGTTAAACGACAACTCGCCCAACTGAGGAGAGCCTCTAACTTAAACAGCTACTCCTTACCAGAAAAGGAAAAAGAGGGTATAAGAGGAAAGCCCTCTAAAACGGGCTAAGAGTGAGGGTGAATCCTCCAAGAAAAAAACGGATTTGACAAGGGGAGTAGGCCTAGGGAAAGAATGACGGCCTAAACAACAGCAACAACCAGAAAACGGAGATGAGGAGGCTAAACAAACAATACTAATCTAGAGAGAGACCCTGAAGAAAAATTGAGATTTAAACACAGGAAATAATAAAATTCAAAAACAGCCTGAGCCAATATCCAGCAATCCCGAAGCTTCAAGAGGCAAATGAGATCTGGGTAACTAGCGCTAGGCATGACGGGATAGGGTCTAGCCTCAAGCCAGTGGAAGCTCTCAAGCTTTAGAATATGGCAGAGTCGGAGCCAAGGGTCGGCTCTAAACCCCACCAACAAGAAGGAAGGCAAGATAGGGACAACATAATATCTGGTGTTTCTGAACTTACTAAGGGCAAAGGTGACCATTTTGGATACAATATGAAGTGGTCCTGTGTTGTAGGAAGAAAGATTTGGTGGGTTCCCTGACCTTATTAATTCTAGCTACTAATGGAAAGTATTACAGAGGCTTGTGACACTGACAAGTCTGGCATGTTGAATTATACTTTACTCTCATTAGAGAGTGTATGTTTTGTTCAGAGCAAGGAATACAATGCATGTCCACAACGTACTGATATGAATTTACCAATGCATCATTATGTGAAAAAAAACAGAGATTTCTTCACAAGATGGACACTTTCTGTTGTTAAATGTATGCCTCTTGTCAGGGGACAGCCTTAAGAGTGCACAGCAAATGTGAAGTGTAGCCTTGAACTATGATCAATAATACTTCATACACCCAGATAAGCCTCGCACTGTATTTCTGGACAGCACACGTATAACCACATACTTCTCAGTATTCCATTTCCTAAGCTTAGCGTCCTGCACTGTTACATTGTCAGAAGCTGATTCCTGGTTTGTACTAAATTGCATTTACACTCCGGTATGCACCCACACAAACATGAATTTCCAAAAGAAGATAATTTTTTGCATGCCATCACCTATTCCTGCTTCTACAGTACAATGCCATCACCAGCCAGACCAGTCTGGCACTCTTACAATTACTGATTACACTTAAAATAAATCAATGCATCATATTAATGCATGACAACTTTAGCAAAAGAAGCTTCATTACAAAGGACAATTATCAACAGTTGCAGTTTATCAATTTTGTGCAAATACCCTTACACACATCAGTCAGCCATAAGCTCTTGCAGATTAATAGCAAATGTTTTATTTTCAATTGCGCAAAGCACACTGATAGTGAAATATACAAAAGCACGCATCATTTTACATAGAACTTGAAATAAACATTGAATAGAAAATTATGTTCAAAAATACAAACTCATAAAAGATGACTGACACTAAACTATTTTGAACTTATAAATGCAAGCCAATGCATCATATTAACTTACAATAGCTTTAGTAAAAGCAGCCTTTACTTCAAAAAGGACAGAAACTAACAGTTACAGTTGATCAATATTTTGCAAATACCCTAATACACATCAACAATCAGTCTGCCACAGGCTTTGGTAGGTTAATAATAAAATGTATTTAAATTACGCAAAGCACAAGGATAATCAAATATACAAAACATGTACCATTTTACAAGGAAACTGAAATAAAAATGTTTGAAGAGCTTATGTTCAAAAATACTGACTCATTAAAAGAAGACTGAAACTACCTTTGTATAACTTGTAAATGTATTCAATAGCTACAGAAACATAGGCAAAACTGCATAAATTCCATGGAACCACTATATCACTAGGAAGCAAAATTCCACACTTTTCCTAAATATAAATGCAAGGGCTTCTTCAAACTTCATTCGCTACTCCTTGTTCAAACATCCAACATCTCACAAAAAAATGACACTAACTGGCGTCAATCAGCTGACAATCCAGACATGTGCTGGTGTGACTCAACGCTGGTAGAAATTCATCTGGTACCAAAGCCTTTGACAAGCTTGCCCCTTTTGCATTTGGTTTAGCTACCCTGATTCTTTCACTTGCTGCTAGGTCAACATTTTAAAAATTATGCCTTAATGTTTTCTTCATTGAAAAATCCAACCTTTTGATAGCAATATCTCTTTTTCTGACATGAAATAAAACGTTATGAAATGCTGTCACATGACTAGCTCAGAGTGTGCGAGGGTGTGAAGAGTTTAATTTTTCGCATCTTTGCTACTTGTCTGATGAAAACGTGTCTTAATTCTACAGAACTTTTCTACACCTATTCCTTCAAAAAATACTTATGCAATAGGCATTACACAAAAATAAAGTTGTACCTGGGTATTCACATGAAAAGGACCAACTAGCAAAGGCGGCCATAGGCATAGGCCAACTAGGGCACCGCTCTAGCAGGGGCACTTTTCCAGTATTTATTTAATGTAGGTAGACCAGGATGGGGGGGCACAGGGTGGTGTAGTAGGGGGCATCATGGAGCCCTTTTGTCTAGGGCACCAGTTGACCTAAGGCCACTCCAGTGAGCCACTTATACTTTTCACTAAGAAATCCTCTAAAAATGTCAGCATTATGAAATGTGCTTGTTTTTTTTGCTAACTGCCATCAGCAGGTCTCCAAAGCCATTTGTCTTTTTTTTTTTTTTGGCATGTGGTTCATAAAAGCAAATATAACGCATTTTTCTTGCTAAGAAAGTCAATTTGTATCCTTCAGCCATTAGTATACTTGTTTTAAAATAGGAGACAAAAGCATTCATACATATTCAACCCTCAAAATGCTGCTCCCACACAAAGAAGAGGAGCATATTATTTTCAACTGTTGTCCGTTATAAAACCATAAAACAGCTATTTTGGAAATGAATTCTTATTGCAAAAGCATGTTTTGCATGGGTATGCTTTAAACATTAGTATAGATAGTTCTAAATATTCTGCATTCACTCAGTGACCAGAAAGAAATCTACTCATATGAGAACACTGAGCATGCCTAACTCTTGCTTTAGTGCTAATAGCTTATGCACTGTGGTATACAAGGTTGACAGCCAAGTGTCTTGTTCTGTTTTTTAACCTGGTAGTAGTACCAAGATATTAACAGTTACAAGTACGGCCAACTTAAGTTCAACACTGAAATCAGAAATAGACAAACTGCAACATTTCTAAAACACTTACTTTGAGATAAAAACATTCTCTATAGAATTAAGATATATAAAAGCCAATGAAACAAATATATAGTGCTATTGTAAATTTGGGTCTTAAAGAAAAAGTTATGTACTCGTCATAACATTCCATGTGAGTTGTTCATCTCGCCTTCATTCTTACTGATGGGTTTGGAGCCGATCCTTAGCTTCAACTCAGCCAACTGCAAAAGCTTGAGGTCTTCAACAAGCTCGAGGCCAACTATCTCATGATGCACCTTGTGCTTCTCTCAGATCTTGTCTGCTGCCAACAGGCTACATGCCACTACTAATATGCTATTAGAAACTGGATAGGAGACAATAAAACCATGACATAAAAGAAATCTCGGTCCTCAAGAAGCCTGGATGGGGGTTGGAGGGTGGGACGCAAGAATGAAGGCGAGCTGAACAACTCACATGGACCGTTATGGTGAGTACTTAACTTCTTCATGTTAAGTTGTTCTCTCGTCGTTCATTCTTACGGATAGGTATTATACCAAGGACCATCTTTCTCGGGTGGCTCACAGGAGAATGTTCTTCAAGACTGTGGAACCAAAGGAAGCCCTGTCACTGGAGGCCTAATCTACTTTGTAATGAGTGATGACGGTATGAGGCCTTGACCAAGTAGCTGCTGCACAAACTGTACCTAATGGTAATTTAGCTGTAAAGGCTGATGAAGAAGATACAGCTCTAGTAGTGTGTGTGCCTTAATCTTCTGTTGTAACGGTGTAGTCACGGAACTGTAAGTGAAGGATATACAATCTAACCATTTTGATAAAGTGGTTTTCACCACTGAAACACCTTTTTTAGACTCTGAAAAGTACACAAAGAGCTGATCTGTTTTCCTGAAATGTTTGGTCCTGCCCAAATAGAATCGGAGCTGTCTGTGAACATCAAGTTTGCGCAGAATATGCTCCATCTTATTAGTGTATTTACAGAAAAATACAGGCAATTCAATAGACTGGTTGAGATTTGTCTCTAAGCAAACTTTAGGTAAAATGAGTGAGACTCTGTCATTATGGAAAATCAAATAAGGGGGTTTTTAATGGACAAGGCCTTTAACTCTGAAATCCTCTGAGCAGAAGTAATAGCTAGTAAAAATATGGTTTTCCATGACAGATATTTCAAGACACAAGATGAGGCTGGTTCGAAAGGGGGTAGGATTATTCGGGAAAGAACAAAATTTAGATTCCATGGCATAGCTGGAGCTTTGATGGGTGGTCTCAAATGAACAATACCCTTGAGAAAGGCTTTGGAGAGTCTATGTGACATGATATTAGACCACTGGTCACCAAGATGAAAGTCAGAAATTGCTGCCAATTGAACTCCAATGGTTTCTGCCGCTGCCCCCTCTTTGAAAAGTTTAGTCAAAAACTCCAGAATGGATGAAACTGAAGCCAGGTACGGGACAATACTGTTCTGAAACACCCATATAGAAAATCTTTTCCATTTACTAAGATATAACTTCCTGATAGACGATTTATGAGAGGATGTTAAAATATGCTGAAGCACAGCTGAGAGGATGTGAATCCTGGCTATGTTGGGAATTGGAGCAGCCAAGCTGTCAGTTTGAGGGACTGAAGAGAAGGATGGAGAGCCCCTGATGAATGAGCCAGGAGATCTGGCACTGGGTCCAGAATGCAAGGTTCTTCCAACAGATGAGGCTGGAGGAAGGGGAACCAAATTTGATGAGGCCAGTAAGGGGCTATTAGAATAATGGTCCTTCCCAGAGCCTTGGCTTTCTGTAAAACTTTGGGTATCAGAAGGAAAGCATAAAGGAGACCCAGAGACCAATTGTGTACAAGTGCATCCCTTGGGGCATCTCCCAGAGGGGGAATTAGGGCAAAGTAGCTGCTACATTTCATGTTTGTTGGAGTTGCAAAGAGATCTCAGCAAGGCTGGCCCCCATCTGCGGAATATCCTTTCCGCTACTTCTTTCTTTAGGAACCACTTGTGAGGCAATAGCATTGCCCTGCTCAGTTTGTCTGCTATCACAGTGGATCTCCCTGGGTTGTGCATTGCTATCAGAAAGTGTTGGGTGGAAGTTGCCCATTGCCATACTCTCAGGGCCTCTCGACATAGGGGATAAGATCTGGTTCCTCCTTGTTTATGTACTAGACCACTGACATATTGTCAGTCTGAATTGCAATAGTTCCCAGAGGGAGAGAGTCTTGAGAGGACTGCAAAGCTAGAAGTACAGCTCTCAAGTCCAGGACACTGATATGCAGAAGAGCCTCATATCTCTTTCACGTGCCTTGGGCTGTTCTTCCATGATAATGCCCCCCCCCACCCTATCAGGGAGGCATCCATGGTCACCATGGCTATGGGAGTGGGTAGAACAAAGGGGCAACCTAATGTTACTTGGTGAGATGTCAGCCACCACTGAAGGTCCTTCTTGCAGGAATTTATCAGGATTTTGTGTGACATTGGGAGTTCTCAAAGACCATTGCGTGAACAGCAGCCATTGCAGTACACACATATCCATCCTACCTAAAGGAATTGCAATGATCGCTGGCGCCATTGTCCCTAACAATTTGAATACCAATGAAATCGGGGCTTTTTTCTCACAGGAGCAGGTCCAGGACTTGATTTCGTAGTATACAAACTCTTTCTGGTGGAAGGTTTAACGTCATGGTAATGGTATTTAGGTCTGCTCCTATAAAACGATATGTTGCAACAGCAACAATGCAGATTTTTCTAAATTTATAGTAATCCCCAAATGACTGCAGAGGTTCAAAGTTGTGCACCTTGCTTGTATGAGTTGACGCCTGATGGTGGCAGTGAGGAGCCAGTCATCTAGGTATGGAAACACCAGGAATCTCAAACGTCTCAGATGAGCCGTTACTACTGCCATGCATTTGGTGAACACTCTGGAGGCTGTAATGAGACCAAAGGACAGAGCGTGAAATTGATAATGATTGGCTCCCAGCCAGAAGCGCAGATCTCTGAATGGCCTGTCCATTTTTATGTGGTAGTACGCATGCTGGAGATCTATTGAGCACATCCAATTGTCTTTCCCTAAAAAGGGAAGTATTGACTGTAGCGTAAAGTACAGTTTTGTACCTACCATAAATGTAGATGTCCGAACTGGATAGCATCTGCAGTCATAACAACTGGGTTGTCCTGTCGTCAGGCAGCCCTTCGGTCGGCCGGATTCCAAAGTCCGGGTCCGGCTTCGGCTGATGTCGCACTTCACCCGACGTCATCTCTGCTGGTCTTCGGGTATAAAGGCATCAGCCAACGCCATTTTCCTCAGTGTTTCTTGCCCCAGATGCCAGTTGCCCTCTTGGAAGGCTAAATTTTGGGTAAATGCCAATGTTTCCAAAAAGATAGAAGGCAAACACAAAAATAAGCATGTATGTACATATATACAAACAAATACACCATAAGAGACTCCCCACCAGCTAGCTATTAGGAGGGTAAATACCTAGGAGTACCACAGAGGGAAGGAGGGAGGGTAATCCTGACTGCAGATGCTATCCAGTTCGGACATCTACATTTATGGTAGGTACAAAACTGTACTATGTCCTTCATGGATGCATCTGCAGTCATAACTAACTGGGTAGAATACCATAGCCAACTAGGGAGGAGGAAGAATAGATTATGGTGTGGTTAGGATCCCTTGCAGTACAGCAGTGGCAAACCCTGCTCGGGATCTGGAATACAGAGGTAAATTATAATGCTTGGCAAATGTATGCACGGAGGTCCAAGTAGCCGCCTCAATAATGTCCTTGGTTGCCACTCCTCGTAAGAAGGCTGCGGTAGTGGCTGTTGCCCTTGTAGAATGAGGCCTTATGTTCTGTGGAATTGGTTTTCCATGGAAGGAGTAACAGAATCGTATGCAATTTCCTATCCATTTGGAGATTGTCTGTTTGGAAATAGCTTTTCCTTCCCTTCCTGTTGCATAGGCTACAAAAAGCTGGTCAGTTTTTCTGTTACTTTTTGTTCTGTCCAGGTAGTAGCGTAGCTGTCTATGTACATCCAAGGTATGCAGCATTCTTTTCCCTCTGTTTTGTGGGTTGGGGAAGAAGGTAGGTAGGTGGATTGCCTGGTTTAAAGACACTCTGGATACCACCTTAGGCATAAATGTAGGATTAGTCCTCATGGACACACTATCTTGGTGGAAGATTAGGAAGGGTTGTACTGCCATTAGGGCCTGAAGTTCAGAAACCCTCCTTGCTGAGGTTTTTCCCAGTAGGAAAGCAGTTTTCCATGATAGATGCTGTAGGTCTGCTGTTGCTGCTGGTTCAAAAGGTGCGAGTGTCAACTTTTCTAGCACAAAGTTCAAATCCCAAGCTGGCAATGGTGGTTTCCTAGGAGGTTTTACATTCTTGATCCCTCTGAGGAACTGCCTGAGTAGAGGATGTGAAAAGACAGGTGGATCAAAGCTGTACTCTGCTGAAATAGCTGATGCATGTATCTTGATGGAGGAATAAGACAGGCCTGTATGTAGAAGCTCTGCCAAATACTCCAGAATGTTAGCAATATCTATATTCGACACATCTTTTCCTCTATCAGCACTCCAAATGACAAATCTTTTCCATTTTCCTGCATAGTTCCTTCTTGTTGAAGGTCTGCGGGCTTCAAGGATAATGTCTTTAACCCTTTGGGAAAGTTCTGGATTAGTTGCTGCTATGTGATGTTCCATGCAGTCAGTTGCAACGTTTTTAGGTTTGGATGCATGATGCTGTAGTTGTTCTGAGTTAACATCAAAGGCATCAGGGGTATTGACCACATTTTGTCCCGAGACATGTTCCTCAGCAATGGGTACCAGTGTTGCCTTGGCCAGTTCGGAGCTATCAGGATTATCCTTGGACGTTCCTCCTTGATTTTTAGTAATACCTTGTGTATCAAGGGAAGAGGTGGGAATGCATATGCTGTCAGACCTTCCCAGCTGAAGGAGAGCGAATCCACTTTCCATGCAAGTGGGTGGAATGTCCTTGTGCAGAATTTTTTGAGCTGGTGATTGAGAGGGGAAGCGAATAGATCTATCTGTGGCATTCCCCATTTCTTTGAGATGGTCTTGAAGATGTCCGGGTGTAGCATCCATTCGTGAGCATCCGAGGTGGTTCTGCTTAACATGTCTGCTAGAGTATTCTCCTTTCCCGGTACAAATATTGCCTGTAACTGGATGTTGTAGCTGAGTGCCAGGTTCCAATGGTCCAAAGTCATTCTGCATAGGGGGTATGAATGAGTGCCTCCCTGTTTGTTGATGTACCACATGACTGTGGTGTTGTCTGTCCTTATCATCAAATGGCCTTCTTTGAGAAATGGTCTGAATTTTTGGATTGCCAGTTTTACTGCCAGCATTTCTTTTAGGTTGATGTGCAGGTGAAGCTGGTCCTCGTCCACAATCCTTATGCATTTGTCCAGCATGTGAGCCCCCATCCTAGGTCTGAGGCGTCTGTTGTGATGGTTTGGCTTGCTTGATAGTTGTGAAAGGGTAGGCCTGGGTTTGACTGGCATGCTTGAGCCCACCATAGGAACTCCTGTTTTAGGCATGGGATTAGTGGAATTTCTGCTTCTAGGCTGTGCCTGTGTTGGGACCATAAATTCTTTAGGTACCACTGTAGTTTTCTCATATGTAGTCTGGCATGTGGAACCAAGATTATGCATGATGCCATGAAGCCCAAGGCCTGCAGAACTTTTCTTGCTGTTAGCTTGTTCTGCTTTGTTAGTGCCAAGAAGTAAAGAGGGAGTTCTTTCTGTTTTTCTGCAGTAAGGAATGCCATTTGTTTTACTGTGTCCAATTCCGCGCCCAAGAATGTCCTTGTTTGGGATGGTATCAGCCTTGACTTTTGTAAATTGACTGTGTATCCCAGTGCTTGTAGCAAGTAAATGACCCTTTGTAAATCTGTTGTCAGCTTGCTTTTGTTGTCCCCTTGTAGTAGGCAGTCGTCCAGGTATGGATAAATTTGGATTCCCTGTAGTCTGCAGTGGGCGATTACTGATGCCAGGCATTTTGTGAATACTCTGGGCGCAGTAGATAAGCCAAAGGGCAATGCTAAGAATTGATAGTGCTCTGATCCTGCAAGAAATCTGAGGTATCTTCTGCAAATTGGTCGAATGGGGACGTGCAGGTATGCCTCCTTGAGATCTAGAGTTACCAGCCAACACTCCTTGCCCAGCATGGGAAGAAGTTGTTGTAGGGTCAGCATTTTGAATTTTGGGACAATGATGTATGTGTTTAAGGTGGACAGGTTGAGAATAGGTCTCCAACTTTTTTCCTTTCTTGGAACTAGGAATAGTCTGGAGTAGAATCCTTTGCCTTGTTCTGTTATTGGTACTCTTTCCACAGCTCTCATCTTTGTTAATTGCATTATCTGCTGTAGAGCTTCTGTTTTTTGATTTGGAGGCAGGTTTGGCATTCCTCTTTTGACTGGTAAAGTGTGGAAGTGGAACCGGTAACCTTGGTCTATGGTTTGCAAAATCCACTTGTCTTTTGTGATATAGTGCCAGTTCTTCGAAAATAAGGTTAATTTTCCGCCTAATGGTGCTGCTATTTGTTCCCTGGTAGGCGGAGTTAGAATCAGGTCACTGTGATTGTGCTGTTGTAGTGGTAGTGGCTGTGTCTGTGCCTCTGTTATTACTTTGCCACTGTCGTCCTCTGTAGGCACCCCCTCTGGATTGATTTCTGCCTCTGGAATGTCTATTCCTGCCCCTTTGGGATCTTGTGGAGTCAGGAAAGGACCAATTTTTGGCAGACCAGTTCCTGCTAAACCTTGGGGGCTGAGCCTGCAAGAAATCTTTAACCGTTTGTACAGATTTTGCCTTTTCTTCCATTTTCTTCATTACCTGCTGGGCAGGTGTACCAAACAAACTTGCCTTATCCATAGGAGCATCTAATAACTTAGCTTTAACATGATCCGGTAAGACCTGTTCCTTCAGCCATGCATGTCTTCTTATCACTGTGCCAGTCATGGCTGATCTAAATGAAGCCTCCAGTGCATCATAGCCACATTTTAAGGAATGGTTACTAACCTGTTGTATGTTATTTACCATTTCTAATACATATTTCTTATCTATAGAGTCATCAGAGGATAGCTTTTTTAGTTAACTGATTAAGCATAAACTCTTGGTATTGTATCATGTGAAACTGACAGTTTAAAGCTCTAGCTGAGAGAGTAGCGGAGGTGTAAACTTTTTTTTTTTTTTTTTGCCCCATCTGTCTAAAGACCTAGCTTCCCTTTCAGAAGGAATAGGGTTTTTTGCTGTGGTCGAGGCTACTGCCTTAGGCCCCTGGGTTATAGTTTCGGGGTCTGCAAGTGGGGCCTTGTATAGGTGATGATGAGTGTCTGGCACCCTGTAAAATCTATCTGGTTTGGCAGGGGCTGGAGGTAAGGAATCTGGTGCAGTGCAGACATCATTAAATGCATCGTCCACAACAGAGAGGACAGGAGGTATAGCTAAGGGCCTGTGTTGTGGTAGGTGCAGAAAAGTCCTAAGTCTTTTTCTGGAATCTGAGAAATCCTGTTCCTGCCATTGGAATTGTTCTCGCATGGCATGTAAGGTTTCCCCAAAGGAGAATTCTTCTGGTGGAGAAGCAACTGGAATGGATTCTTCAGCATCTGAGTCTTCATAATTGGAGAAAGGAGCCTCTGGCTGGTCTGTAATATCTGAGTCATCCGCAGAATCATCAGAGGACACAGGCTCGGGGGGCTCTGCTCTAGGTCTCTTTTCTAGGGGCTGAGAGGCCCTGTCTGGGTGAGATTGAGATCCCTAATTAAGGATATTAAATCTTCTGCTAGAGTAAGCATTTGTGAACTAGAAGTGGGCCTGGTTGAGGGGTTTAACAGGCACTGATTTCGTAGATTTGGCTGCTTTAGCCCTGGCAAAGGCCTTAATAGACATGGCTGCAGGAGGCCTAGCAGCACCACGTGCTGGGGTAGAAACATCCAAAGGGATGGTGTCTGATAAGTCACTAGTAACCACTGTTGTAGGTAAAATTTCTGAGGCCGATTCAAGTAAAGTAGCAGGAACCTCAGTAGTAGTCATTGATTCAGCTGTACTTTGATCAGTTTTCTCGGTTTCGGCCGAAACCGAGACACTCCTTGATTTGCTTAACCATGGTTTCGGCCGAAACCGCGGACCGCGAGTGTCGGTCTTTTCTTTGCGTTTTTAACAATTTGGGTAGTCGGAGGATCCGGCGGCATAATGTACGCAAAATCTGAGCGAAAAACTGTTCAGCAAACTCCGACCGACGCCTAAGCGTTCGCCGGTTGAATGAAGCACAGGCGAACAGGCTGCTACGTCGTGGTCTGGGCCTAAACAAGGCAAACAGTAAGAGTGGAAATCTTTATGAGGTATTTGTTTCCCACAAGTTAAACAGTTATTGACTTTTTCTGACATCGGCTGAGGCAAGAAAGAGTCCCCAACGGGTACTTAGCTTTAGAAGTCTTGAGTAGTATTCGGTAGTAGTAATCTCTGGATCTGACCGACCGGCACTTGCGAACAGCTTCTGCTTCGGGCGCCACGCGGCAAGAAAGACTGAGGAAAATGGCGTCGGCTGATGCCTTTATACCCGAAGACCAGCAGAGATGACGTCGGGTGAAGTGCGACATCAGCCGAAGCCGGACCCGGACTTTGGAATCCGGCCGACCGAAGGGCTGCCTGACGACAGGACAACCCAGTTGTTATGACTGCAGATGCATCCATGAAGGACATCCATCCAGAGTTTTGTCTTTCTTATGGCTTTAGTCTGCTGAAATCCAAAATGTGCCTCCAGTCCCCTGTTTTCTCTGGAACTAAAAAGAACCATGAGTAAGTTCCAGATCCTCTTTGGTCTGCTGAGATTCTTTTTCCAGCACCCTTTGAACCTCTGTGGTTGCCTGCTCCCTGTGACTGGGTGGAACGTCCAAAATTTTTCTTATTGGGGGGTGGCAAAAGGAATTGAGTATCCTCTGGATATGATGCTTTGTAGCCAGCTGTCTTTCGTTATTTTTAGCCAGGCATCTGGGTACAAAGATAAGCGTCCCCTGACTGCCTCCATAGTCGGACAAGTGGGCCTCCTCTCAGGAGCACTGACAGGGCTTCCCAAGAACTGGTCTCTGTCGCCTTGATTCTGCGGACCCTTTCTGCCACGTGGGCATCTTCCATCATTACCCCCTCCTCTGCCTCTTGAGGGGGGGTTCACTACAAGTGTCCTGGAAAGCTCCTTGAGGTTTACGGAACCACATCTTTCCTCCCTTCTGACCTTTGGGGTAAGGTTTAGTAGGGATGGAAAAATGGACTTCGATAGCAGACAGAGTATTTCCATCCTGCTGACTCCTGATAAGCGGTTCCTTCATATTTGGTCCAAAAACAGACAAGCCATCGAAAGGAGTGTTAATAAAGGATGACTTAAAGGGCTCCCCAAAGGAACATAAGTGCATCCAGGAATGCCTTCCAAGAGCAATTCCTGTACCTGCTGCCCTACTCATTCCATCAGCTGCATATGAGACCAGACGCACGGAAGAGTTTACAAGAGAATTAAGGGTAGTGAGCTGGGAAGTTATTTTCTCGGAGACCCCTGCAGCTACTGAACCCTGTAGAGTATTCTCCTAGTTCTTTTAGGAGATCCCTTTACAACCTTGTAAAGTGAGTTAGATAGTTAAGTGATCAGAGAGCAAAAGTCACTGAACTAAACATGCGCTTACCATATCTGTCCATGATCCTAGAATCTTTATTAGGAAGATAGACAGACGTAGAAGTTGACAGTTCCTAATTGGTGGCTGCCGCCGCCACCACCATAGCATCAACAGACACTCCTTTGGTCAGGAAGGTCTTTGTCCTGGGAAGAAGTTATAAATTTATTAGGCCTCCTAGGGAAAGGCTCCATGGTATTTGGGGACTCCCACTCCTTTTGAGAGATTAGCTCAATCTGCTCATCAAAGGGAGGAGACACCCAAGCGGTGGAGGGCTGAGACCCAAAAGCCTTCAGGAGGACTGACTCATCATCAGTAGGGTTAATGGACTTCCAGCAACCCATCTGCTTAAGAATTTCCAGGATATCTGCAAAGGAGATATCCTCTGAGGGGGACCATGGAGACCCTTCTGTCTCACCTAAGACAGTGTCAAAAGTGACAGATTCCTGTGGGGAGTCCAGATGCTTCCTCTTGCAAAGTCTCTTCCTGGGAACCTCTTCAGTGGGGGCTTCTGTAGAGGTCTCGGAAGAGCAGGGCTCACCCAATGGGGCTTCCTGTGGCTCAGGGTCTCTATGCTTTAGAGGGATATGTGATGTAGAGGTAGACATCAGTGTTTTGGGGGAAGGAGCTGCTGGTTCTTATGGTGTGGTTGTCAGTGTGGACAACACTCTCCTCAAAGCATCGAAGGCACCACGGTCCCATTACGAAGAAACTCCCACATCCAAAGATATGGAAGATCCCCTCGGCGCCAGAGCAGAGGACTCCAAGCCCAAGGTTGGAGCTGAGCTCACCCGAGCCGAAGCCCTGAGAGGCAAAGTCGGAACCGAAAAATCATTCGGACTATCCTCCCTCGACCCGACCGGCGAGCGTCGGCCCCTAGACCCCTCGGTCAGCACCAAAGATGTTAGGGTAGTCGGGACCGGCAAGCCTGAAATAGGTGTCGGACCCGAAGGCTCTACAATCATCGGCTCTGAAACTTCGAGACAGATTGGAGGAGGAACAGAAGACGGTGGGGGGAGTTTTGTTGGTTCTGAAGTCCCAGGGATCAGCCCCAATTAAAGTTTGGCAAGTGCCAGTGTCTGCATAAGTAACTGCACCACACAGTCCACATCTATATCTGAAAGTCTGCTTGAGGACAGAGAAGAATGAACAGATGAAACCTGACTCTAATATTGGGGACTTCAATGTAGGAGACACTAGCTCCAATACTGGGGACCGGCTTCCTAACCATAGCAACAGGCGGCTCCAATGACAGTGGAGCCTATGTTGAAGACTTTTCCGGCCTTGATTTACTGGTCAACGTGCTTTTCCTCGGTTCCAACGAACCCGAAGAAGTTTCTGAATGTCTGTCATGGTTGTCCTTATCCAGTGACTCCTGAAAAAAGTATTTCAATAGACCTCTATCTATAAACTTTCTCTTGTGTTCATGCAATCAGTATGTCCATCAGTGATGGACATTTTTTGTCCACACCTGGGGCATTTTTTGAATCCAGACTTGGATTTTTCCTTCTCCTGCTGAGACATATTAAGCAACTGAGAGCAACAGCTATGAAAGAAAGGAAGCCTGTAGAAAATATGCAGGTTGTCAAACAATAGTAACTCTAATACCCAAACAGCAAACTAAATTCTATTTAGATTAACTAGATTAAATCCAACACTAGCAATGAACTACTTATCAGAAAGGTAATATAACAAGGCCTAAACAACAAAAAAACGGCCATAATATTAAAGCACAAAGTACTAGCCCTCTAAATTAAACGGGCTCTACAATCACAGAGATACATCTAAGCTTTATATGAACTACTAGTCTATGGGTTAGGGAGATAACCTAGGCCTAAAAATACGGCCACAATGATAAGTACGTAAAAGTGTCAACAGCAAACTAAGAAAATGCCTAAACTACTGTAGAAAGGAAACTTATAACATAAACATATCTATTGATGAAACCTTCCAACAAACGAATATGAATTATAATTTTTCATTGGCCAGAGCTGGTGAAAGTCTGATTTATTTGCAGTGGAAAACGAGATCTTGGGGAAACACAAGGTGCATCATGGGACAGGGAGTTGGCCTCGAGGTGGTTGAAGACCTCAAGCTTTTGCAGTTGGCCGAGTCGGACCTCTAAACCCATCAGTAAGAATGAAAGGCGAGAGAGAACTTCACATTAATTTTTTTTTTTACATGTTCATTCATTTACTCTTCTAACACCTACCTTATCCTATTAACCGCTACAAGGAAACCAGAGCCCAACATCGCAGAAAGGAAAGCATCAATTTCTGAGTGCAAAAGAGGATATTCTCCAAAACACCAACACCGTAGCTGCAGAATTTTGAAACTTGTTGTGGCCTCTCAAACCCCATCTCCAAGAGAGGTCCAGAGAAGCAGCTTAATGAAATCTTCCAGCAAGAGTACTTCCACTAGGATATGAAATGCTGAAAGAGCAATACCTGTATGGTCAACTGCAGGATATCTTTCTTTGCAAGGGGTGTGACAATGTGTCCTCTTGACTGGTCTGATACTACATTAGGATTATACAACCAAATTAGGTAAGGACCCATAAGCATCTTTCCCTACAAAGCTTCTAGGGCAATGAGCACGTTGTGTAGCTCCAGCTAACTGATGTGGAGCTCCCTTCTTTCTAGCGGAGAACACATTGCCTTAACTGTAGAAGAGATGAGGTGAGCTCCCACACAGCATATAAAGCATATATCATCAGAAATTGAGATTGGTTCAGCTGCAGAAATAGAAGGTTCATCTGGACACTTGGTAGGTATTGTCTGCACTCCTGGGCCAGAAGACAGGGCTAACAATTTTAGACACTAAAACTTGGCTTGTGAGAAGAATATCATTTAAGGATTGTGAGTAGGCTGCAGAAAGCCACTGGCTACCTCCTGAAAGAAAGCTATTGTGGTGACGTGGTACTGCAGCCATATAGCAACAGCTAACTGTAATGGTGCATTTTCATTCCAGAGTGGTCTGTTCATGCTTGGCAAAAGACAGGATTTCCGGCAGGTCCCTGGCACCAAACTTTAAAGGTTTTCTTCAAACCCTAACCCACTTGGAAAGACCACAACTCCCCTGCGTGTTGCACCTTCAGTGGAATCCTCTTCAACAACAGTGCCATTTTAACTTAAGAACGTATGTGTTGTATACATTTCATCTACTTAGTCCTACTTAGCCTACTTTTGTGACACTCTTTTGAGGGTACCTGGTCAGCTTAATCACATCTCTGGAAGCCCCATCCCTCTTACCAAACACTACAACCTTCTATTGTCCCACCAACCCCTTTCTCACTTGCTCAATCACGCTCACTGTCTCTCACTCACCCCATCTCCACTTATAAGCATCTCTCTCTCTACTATCACCCAATGTTCACTTACCAGTCACTACTGGTCTAACCATCTTCTCAGTCCCCTTTCATACCTCATCCTCACACTGGTCTCCTCTATTAACTTGGCCATCTTTCACATAACCCTAGCCCACCACCACCACTCTACCAAAACCGCACCCTCACTCACCTCACTAGCCTTACTCTCAGCCCAGTAGATACACTTTCCCTCCTGATATCCTATGACCAGCTCTAACACTGTATATCTACCTAAATAGACATCAAATATACCTAGCACTAACTCTGTTCCCAGCTCAGTGCCCGTTAGCTCTCAGCCCTAGGGCCAATTCCCCTTCAGAGATTTGTGCATAAAATCAATTATACTACAGTGAAGCTATCGGTCTCCTCTGTCTTCACCAACTTACACTGTTTCTGAGGAAGTTGGGCCTCTTCCAACCCGGTGTAGCCCTGCTCCGCTCCTCTAACCTACCCCCTTTCCCACCCACCCCATACATCACTAATTTATACCTAACAACCACACTCACTACTAATTACCTCACTACCCAATTAACCTATCAACCAAATTGATAACGACACCACACCCTCTAACAAACTTAACACTTCCACATCAATCAACTACTACATAACCTGTTTACACCACACCCTTACTTACTCACCCCATTACCCTCATCTAACACACATAAACCAGCTGTACCTTAACTACTCTCTCTCCATAATGATTAAGATGCCCATATCACAAAAAGCTACTAATAAAAGTATTACTCTATCCATCTATTATTCTTCCCCTACTCCTTCTGCTCCATCCTCTCTTCCTACCACTACCAACTTCAACTTAACACTCCCTCTCCTTGGCAGACTACATCCATAACTAAGTACAATCACTTAAAATGTTTTACAATTACACCAACCTACATTAAGACACTCGCATATTATCATAATAAACTAACACCTAAAACTAACCCTCTCAACTCTCACAAATAAAACAAAATACTGCACAAATTATCCAAACTATACCTACACCTCCTACTCACATTGACCTGCTGTGGTGACATACACCCCAACTCAGGACCCACTCATACTACTACTACCCCAAACACAATTAACTATCTATAACTGACCCACCTCATCCCTCCTCTTCCTAAACATAAACATAAGAAATATACTAAACAAAATCCAGGACCATCATACCCTACTAGCCTTATATAAACCAGATATAATCGTATTGACTGAAACCTGAACATAGCAATAATAAAATCCTAGCCCCAGGCTATAATATAATAAGGAAGGATAGAGTAGAGAAAAAAGGTGGAGGGGTAGCAATCTTATTTCAAAACCATCTCACCCAGGAACAGTTTGACTGTGATACCAATAAACTGAAGGATATAGAACTGATCCTAGTAAAATTTAAACTAAACTCTCACAAACAAATAGTAATTTCAGGAGCCTACCTCCCTCCAGGCAACATCAACACAACAGAAAACCTACTTAACTGGACCTCAGACTCCCTTCCTCATGAAACTATAGTACTAGGAGACTAACATAGAATGGCTCAAATGCTCTAACCATAACCCCTCTTACCCACATCAACCTCCACAGATTCACCCAAATAATATCCACCCCCACCAGAATTGACAAAGCAACTAAACATCAATCCATCTTAGAATGGATACGGTTATCCCATCCCTCACTTGTACAACAGTCAGGGTGTCGCCCTGACAGTCTAAGCGATCACCAGCCAACCTATCTAATTAGGAATAGATCTAACCAACACATAAACCAACCCATCCTTAGAATCATACGCAACAAAAGGAACTTCAAAGCCACAGACTTTAGTAAATCACTAAACTACTGTGACTGGACCCCCCCTTAAACAACTACCCCTCGACGATGCTGTGCAATACTTTAACACCACCTTTCTACAAATCTTAAACTACCACGCACCCTCTAGAACAGTAAGGATAAAAAACTATGCCCCACAGCTCACAGAAAGTAAGACAAAAGCTGGATATTGTTTCAAAAGGATACATTCCCCTACACTAAGGCAAAACTACCTAGAACTTCGTAATAAAGCCAAAAGACAGATTAAAGCTGACAAAACTAAATACTATAGAAACACTCAAGAGAAATATGCACATAACCCACAAAAATTCTGGTCCAACATAAATAAAATACAATACCCAGGAAAAGCCTCCACCCCAACACCTGCACTCTCAAATAATGATATCAATATCCCCAAAAAATTCAACAACTTCTTGACTGAAACAATAGTAAAACTAGCAAATGCCAAACCAAACACAAACACTCCAACACAACTATCCAACTCCATTCCACAATAATGAAAAACACACCCCTACCTTCTCCCTAACAACCAGTACCAACCAAGATGATCTCAAAACTCCTTCAGCGACTTAAACCAACTACCCTAGCCACTGACAAATTAGCAGCAGATTTCCTTCAGATATCAGCAGAGGCCATATCCTATCCTGTATCCATCCTCATAAACATATCTCTATCTGAACATAAAGTACTCACCTTATGGAAAACTTCACATATCATACCACTTCATAAAAGGTGGTACTTACCTACAACTGACCAACTACTGCCCAATCACTATCCTATCCCCTCTATCCAAAATACTGGAAAGAGTTGTCCATTCCCAGCTAATACATTACCTCCAACAAAATAATCTGCTATCCAAAACTCAACATGGCTTTAGACTGTCCCACAGTACCACTACTGCTCTCCTTTCAAATACCAACACAGTAAACCACCACAGGAACAAAGGCTTATTTGTATCTTCCATCTTCTTAGACCTATCAAAGGCCTTTGATATGGTGAATCATAATATGCTTCTCCAAACTGTAACTAACCTAAATCTCTGCTCTGTCGTTTCACAGTTACTTATCTGACCGACATCAAGCAATTTTATGGCAAGATAAACTGACCACCCTACTGCCAGTCTCAACAGGAGTCCCCCAAGGATCTAACCTAGGCCCCCTACTGTTCTCTCTTTTCACTAAATATCTCTTCAGCCTTACCACCTGCTTCAGTAGTGCAATATGCAGATGATACCACCATTATATGTGCCGCCCCAAACATTAAAGAATTACAAACCCTTACCCAATCAAACTTCACTCTAGTTGAAACATGGTTTGCCAACATCAAACGTATTCTCAATCCCAACAAAACAAAACTGATTCTGTTCAATCATGGCATATCACATCCCTCAATTGGAAGATTAACTATCAACTCCAAAAGTAATATTCAAATCACACCAACACCACACACAAAACTACTAGGTGTAGAGATCGATCAGAAACTAAAATTTGATATCCATATAGCACAAACCATCAAAATAGTAAACAAGAAACTAGGCGTACTCTATAGAAACAAACAATTCATGACAACACATACAACTACTATCACTAGAACCCGCCTGCTATCCATCCTACTTTATGCCTCCCCCATATTAACCAACCTGAGTCAAAAAGAACTAAACAAAATGGAATCTTGTTACAAGATTGCCAAATTTGCCACTGAAGCCCACACATAGGTCCTACCATTGTACATCCCTACAACAGCTCAACTGGCTAGAGCTACCTCATGTACTACTACTGAATCAAATCTCAACAGCACAAGCTTTACCATCTACCTGAAAAACCCCAGCCCTCCAGGCCATTATACAGCCTTGCACTACCTCTAGAGAACTAAGATCTAGGAACCAGAATCTAATAAAAGTAATCAGACACAAAAACAAAGCAGATAAATCCCTATTTGCCTGCACAATAGCCCAGTCCTGGAATACACCTGCAAACCACATAACCTTCACGACCTCTCCAACACAATTTAAATACCTCCTAAAAAAACACTAATCTAATAATTGGCTATGCTCATGCTACTTCCCCAGAATAATCCAAACCATGGCAAATCAGTAAGATCTCCACCAATGTATGTTGAAGCCTACAAAGCACTGTCAAGTCCCTTGCAGAATCAGCCTCTATACCCATAGGAATTAAGAACTTTACCATACAAAACTGAACCCTAATAAATGGTAACCTCGTAATCTAATACTATCTCTCAAATTGTATCCTAACAATTAAACAACCCTATCAGCTCTAGGCCTCTTTTCGCTATTAAAGACCTACTCTCTTGATGCTCTCCCTACTAGGTAAAAAAAAATTTTTATGACTGTACAGACTTAGAATATAGCATTGATGTACATGTAACCTTTGTATTATGTTGATGTTGACCTCTCTCTATCGATGCTGATTATATCTGTACCAACTTGTTTAAACAACTTGTAACTTCACTAACTTGGAGCTTTTCTCCCTGGGCCTCCACTGAAAATGGACCTGTGTCCAGTCGGCCTCTCCCGGTTAACAAATGTAAAATAAAATAAATAATGTCTCCTTATAAGAATTATGAGATCCAACACAGCGTCCTGACACTTTGAAAATTAAAGTGCAAGTCAAGGTAACAAAAAAAAAAAAAAAAAAAAAAATGCATTGTTACACCTTTAAAGCATTTATGCAAGAAAACGTTGCCTCCCATATCACTGATGTGGGAGAGCGATGCATCCACAGCCCTCCTACTTATGTATAATAACGCCAATACTCACACTATGGAGAAAAGAAAATACTCCAATATCAATATATCAGAGTAAATAAGTATTTTTCCTAATCGCATTTAAATTTCACTGTCCTAAGGACTGCACTTAATATCTTCAGTTTTTCGGCTGTCACTGCACTCTGGCATCAGAAGGGAAAAAAAAGTCTCTGATTGCTCCACAGGTACAGATATCTTACGGTTCATTGCAACACATGCATTCTCAGTATGCAAATGAGACTGCTTACCAGACAGCATCCAAGTGTCTTGTGCCAGAAGTAGCACGGTCATCTGGTCAGATACTACCTAGATGGTAATGCACTAGATGAAGTCACTGAAGGATGCTATAGGACAGAAATTGTCAGCCCTCTTCGCAATGAGAAATAGGCAGAACGCCTGGCTTTGTTCTAGAGGAGAAACAGCCTCTATGGCCCCTACAAGTAGTAGATTCCTGCCAAGAGCACAATGGAGACAGCTAGGTCTCTTAGGAAGTCCCTTCTGGGAAGAACCTAAGATTTCAAAGACAATCAGAATCAGAAATACTTTATTGATCCTCCAGGAAATTGCTTAGCGCATTCTTGATGAGTGGATGGGAAAACACAAATTTGTCCCAGGGGTTCCACCTGTCTCTCTCATTGACAGGGGCAACAGGTGCTGACTGAAGTTTCATTTTGGGGATAAACTCTTGGCTAGGCTTGGAAGGGCCCCCATGTCCACTAGCCTAGTAACTTCCTATGGTCCTATGTTATAACTGTACAGATAAACAGACACAACGTAGACCAAACGCATGTGTTACATAATTTGCTAGGACAGCTACTATTACTTATGTTACCCATATGCATAACAGCAATGCCTGACAGGCACACTGCTGACCATAGCCCCTGTATTAGATAAGGTTGATACCATATATAATAGTGACATGAAGGGGAAGCATTTTGTGTTAATTTCCACTCACATTAGGATATGGGGTATTGCACATTACAATATTTTAAGATAGAGCATATTGCACAAATGATAACTGCATTGATGGTTAATATTGCACTGATAAGAGAGATAAAAAGGATGGGAGAAAAACAGGGTAAGAGTTTAAGATTGCACTGTGTGGTCTTCAGTAGTGGGGGTGAAGCTAAGACAGCAGGAAGCGTTACATAGTCTGACAGCTGTGGGCAGGAAGAATTTCCTGCAACATTCAGTGAAGCAGTTTATTCTCACCAGTCTCCTGCTAAAAGAACTTCTCTGTCCAGCCACCACTCTGTTGATGGGTGGTCAATATTTTCCATGATGAACTTCAGTCGAGCTAACATTCTTCTCTCAGCCACGGTTTTGAGGGTGTCCATTTCTTCACCAACTACATAGGTAGCCTTCCTTACCACCAGTGCTGACTGTGTTCACATCTAGAACATACTGGCCATTTGTGATGACACACTAAAGTTGGGTTTAACTCCAACCCCACAAAGGCACCACAAGCAGCAGTCAAAACAGTGGCTTACTGGCTGTACGGATCATCTTCTCAAGAAAATTAGCCAGTAGTGGAGGTGGCAGGAATATATTGCTCTTCACTGCTTTCCCTGCTCTGCAAGAGATCTTCTTATGGGGTTTTCCAGGCCTGGAAGAAGAAAAGGTAAATGCAAGAAAATCAACAAAGGTTCACAGTGGTGAGGGAATGTTTCTTCAAGAGATGAACTACCAGGTCCTCTGAAGCTTAGACCAAAATGAACCATCCTCCTGAAATGCATGTTCAAGATGGAATTTCTGTGCACCTCCGTAAGACAGGATGGCTTCAACCAAGCAAGTCTCGCTGGCATATACTTTAGCTGCTGGCACTGTACAAAGATTAAGAATGGTCAAAACTGCAGTAGACTGCAAGGAAGTCCACACTGGAAGCCAAAGACAAAATATTAACCAGTTCTTCATTCAGGTCAGACAGGCAGGGAAGACAGCATCTGTAACACTCAATACACTTTCGGGGGGCTGGAATTTGGCCAGGTCAGATTAAAGCTGAAGATCCAAAGCCTTGGTATGACTCAGGAGCAAACTTTCTAAAAATCTCTGTGCAAGGTTTCACATTCCATGTCTGGCAGTAAGGTGGCAAACTGCTGCACTCTCTAAGATACAGCACTGGCTTGATAAGATCATGACGAGTCAGCCACAGGATATATAATCAAGGTCTCAAATCCATTTAGCCATAGGCTTTCAGAGAAAGTCCGCTTCCTTGGATGCCACAGAAGTAGAAACTCAAGTGCTCCCTGACTCATTTATGACATCCTTAATGAATGGCTACATGGACAGAGGACCCAAGGTTCCTCCTTTTCCTTCCTAAGACACTCAAAGTTAATAGTTTAATATCCATTTCAGATGCAAAAACTGGAGATAAATATCAGAAACACAAGGTTTTTGAATAATATGAAATTATGTATCATTTCACTTTCAACTTATCAAGTGCTCATACTGTCACCATTTACTGCAGGCTACCCTCATCTCAATTGTTTGAGTAAGCTGGCTAGAAGAATGAGTCACCTTAAGGACTGCAGCTGTAACAGAACTTCCCTCAGACCCTTGTAACACAAAGTGGAGGTCTTCACCTCCACAAACTAGAGATAGAAGATAATTATCATGCACAGTCTTGCATGTGGATGAGTCTGCACTGGACACTCACTGATGTTGTAAGTCTACTTTTCTTATTGTTGAAGATACAGAGCTGCTGATACAAAAAAAATTACTAGAATGACTACTCAAGCAGAGAATTAAATACTATTGCCAACACATAGAAAGTAATCATTTTCCTGTAAACAAGAACAAACCTCTTAAGCTGCAGCTTGCATATTCTTATTTGCCAAGTCAACGTAAGGCAGCTTGATTTTACAGACTACAAAGGAAAGTTTTAGAAAGCAAACCTACACGCTCCATTACCAGTGTTCTACACATTTCCTCAGAACATATACTTTACCACAGTATGCTTCCTATCAAAGATGAATCTCCACAACACATTGCTCTCCCATGACCACGGTAGAATATCCATTACACTTAGCACACTACTTTCATAGAATATCCAAGAGTACATATTTTTTCAGTGTTAGATGAAGGCTACATACTTATGAAAACCAACAAAATAATTTTCCACTTGGACTTTCTTTTTTGCCCTATCAAGCACATGCTGTTCTGAATGAGCCCAAGGTGAAACTAGGGCTACAGGAAGGACCCTTGCACTACTTAGTAATCAGGCAACATCCAGTTACTGCAATCCTCCTGGTAGAGATGTAGGCTCAGTTTCTCCCTTAAACATTCATGGGTGATCAGGTTAAATCACAAGCGTTTATGGCAGTGCTTCATGTTGCACCTTTCCCTCTCCTGTCAAGCAGTACAGATCATCTAGTGTAGGTCTTAGGTTATTACCTGCTGAACACAGACACTTAAGAGATCTCCCTTCAGTCGGTGAAGATTAGGAACATTTCACTGACAGGAGTCAGGCCTGAGCTCCAAACTGTACAAAAAAAGGCAGGCAAAGTAACTAAGTACATATTCCACAGGTGGAGAGTGGTGCCATGATGTACACATCTGCAAACATGGGAATGTCACAGAAAAATGCTAAACTGGAAAGGGAAAGAGAAAGACCCCTATACAGACACTCTAAGATGATAGTGCAGAGCACTACAATTTGCAGGAAAAAAATGCTGAAACGGAATGTAAAAGAGAATGACCCAAATGTATACATGCCAAGCATTTATGTCACATTATGGAAAGATGAAATTAGCGAACGCTACTTCATCGGCCCCAAAATATCTAAACATGAAAATATTGAACATTCAGAACAGCAATTTTTTTCCCATGGAAATAATTTGCTGCCCCGAAACACACACAACACAAGCACATCAAACAAACAGCAACCACACAGACACTTAAATTCCTACATCTAACGCTACATTAAACTAAACATGCACTATCTACCCACTTACCTTAACCCAAACCCTAACCCTAAGGTCCGTCACTATCGCACACTCACCTAACCAGCGCCCTAACCCTAACTCACTTAACCCGCCCCTAACGTACAAACAATCGCACACTTACCTGAACCCAACCCGTAACTTTCCACCTCAGCGCTAAGAATAGTGAAGCCACAGAAACGGCCAACCAAATTCTTTCCCGAGGAAAGAATTTGCTGTTCTGCAGCTTCGCTATTCTTAGCGTTCGCTGAACAGTGGTCGATATCAGAACATTCAAAGTTTTAATACTTTGATGTTCTGACAGACCCCATGTCGAGGTACACCCCAGGGTTATATCAAGAAATGTGGTTTCATTTCTTTTAACTTTATGAATAGTGCAAGAAAACTGCACTGTTAACTAAGGAAAATGATTCTGGACATAAATATTAGAAAATATATTAGAAATATGTGGCATCCTCTTCTCAAATAACAAAAAATAACTGATATGTGCTGGAGTTTTTCAATTGTTGTAACAACTACCTTACTGAGAGCTGTACATTTTCCACAGCAATTATGAATTCATGTGAAGCTAAAACACAGTCAACTCATTACTAAAGATAATTTCTGACATTTATCCTGTTGCATAAGTCACATGCTTCACACAAATTTTAAGCATGTAAATGGTTATGTTCTACTCTATTCCTCAGGATGTTTCTGAATTGATCCAAGCACAGCAGTAACACTGAACATGCAGGAAAAGCACAATACTGCACAGCTGATGGGCACTGCCATGCATCTGAGTGCCATCTCATTGCTCAACAATTTGAAGATGTGCATTAAATGTACAAGTCAACATATAGATAAGTAATCTCTCGAATGTTGTCAATATGCTGGTATTATGACTACTGAAACTAATTTCCATAAACATTTTCTCTCCTACTACAGAGGCAAAATTTTCAGTTAAGAAGGAAAAAAACTTGTTAATTCACATATGGCAATACGTCTGTAAAGGTGATACCTACCATAAACACTGAATAAATCCCACTTTTTTAAACTGTAACATACTGTAATCTGCATTTTAATGCGAAAACACTAACAAGCCAAATTATAACAAGTCTTGCAGTTTGTTAAAATCAAAATGATATACCTTTTTCCATTTTTAACTTTCTCAAGTAATTCATTTTCTAGTTTTCTACAATTTTCCTTAATTTTCTGTAGCATACGTTCCTTCTCCACAACTATTCTCTGGCTTAGTTCTAGTTTATCTTCTGTGTCTCTGAAACAAAATAAACCAAATAATGAACAAATTATACTGAAAATTTCTTCAGCAAAAACAGCATACACACATATCCGGACTCAGAAATACTCTGGATGTGCATCCATTTTTAATTACAACTCCTGCAACTTATTAAATATAATAATCTGGCAAACATTTAATAACTTTCTGCCAAGCTGCAGTAAATTTGTTCAGAAACTAAAGTCAATCAAAGAAAGTACAGTTGTGTAAAATCTTACCGTAATGGTAGATGTTCTTCTCTTCACTGTTGCAGTATTCAGTATATTAGGGATCGCATGCCAAAGGCAGCCCTACATCCAGCCACTATACCAAAGCCTTTAGGGTTGCTTTAAGATGAGTGGTATGCACACATATGCTTCTTGCACAGGATACAGCAAAAAGGTGACATCCGGCCGTACTATCCTCAGAAATGAGAACTCCAGTAAGACTGCCAGTCCAAGTAATAGAAAGGTAATCAGTACAACCACAAGAGAAATGGACTGGCGGGGGGGGGGGGGGGGGCGAATACTGCAACAGTGAACAGAAGGACATCTACCTTTATGGCAAGATTTTACACACAAGTACTGTACTGTTCCATTTTACTGTTGCAACATTCATTACACTAGGGAGAGTGCCAAAGTTGAGGAAGAAACTTAGGAGGATGGACCAGCAGAGCCCTCTAGGAAGCCATGAAGTATGGCTCTAGTCTAGCTCTGGAAATTCCATCCAACTTGCAGTGCTTGGTAAATGTATGGACAGAAGTCCAGGTAGCTGCCTCAAGAATAGTTGGTATCAAAACCTTTGAAAAAAGCACCAGAAAAAGCCACAGCCTTAGTAGAACGAGTCTTAACAGAATAAGAAAGGCTCTTACCAAGAAAGGAACAACAAAAAGAAACAGCTGGGAGAAAGGAAACCAAGAGCTGATCAGATTTCCTAACAGTCTTAGTCTTACCCAAAAAAAACCTGAGTTGACTATGCACCTCCAATGTGTGCAACACCTTCTGACTGGCAGACTGTGGAGAAGGGAAAAAAGTGGGCAAATGAATAGACTGATTAAGCGGCAACTCATTCACCACCTTGGCACAAAAGAAGGATTAGCAAGCAAGGACACTCTGTCTTATGAAACACCTAAAAAGGGGGACAACCATAAGGGCTTAAAAGCTCAGATACCCATCTGGCAGAAGTAAGGGCTAACAAAAGAACAGTCCTCCAAGAGCAAAGTTGCAACGAAGCTAAAGCTGCAGCCTCAAAAGAAGCCAGAGTCAATTTTTCCAAAGCAAAATTAAGATCCCAGGGGGGAGGAGGAGGAACAGACTTCCTGGGAGGCCTAATATGAAGGACGCCTTTTAGGAATTGTTTAGCCTCAAATCTAGAAGCTAAAGGAGCAGACAAAGGCACACAAGCAGAAATAGCTGATAAATGCACCTTAGCAGAAGAATAAGCCAACACAATACTGAACAGTTCACACAGATAAGAACCAAAGGAACAGCCAAAGAAAGGGGATCCAGGTTTTGAGACAGAGATACCAAACAGCAAACCTCTTCCATTTGGATAAATAGGATTTTCTAGTATTAGGGCCCTGCAGGAGGCCAGGGGAACCCAAGCATGTCTGCAGGAAAAAAAAAAAAAGTGCCTATATGGAATCAAAATCCAATCGCCCACACTGTCAGTGGACAGGTGGGGATGGATGAGAGATCCTTTGTCCTGTGTGACTAGGTGCACCCTTTGAGATAACTTGTGATGACTGCCCTTGGCTAAATGCAGAAGAGGGAATCAATGCTGTCTTGGCCAAAAGGGAGTCATCAACAAGATTTTGGGGGCATCCTGCTGAAATCTGAACAGGACTTTTGTAATGAGGGGAAGGGGAAGGAAAGCATAAAGAAACATCCCCTTCCAAAACAAAAAAAAAAAAAGAGAGAGAGAGAGAGAGGGCATCCACCTTCCACACCAGAGGACCTGGGAATCTTGGCACAAAATAGAGGACGTTGTCTGTTCAGAGGGGAGGCAAATAGATGTATTTGAGGAGTACCCCACGGGTGGATAATGTTCAGAAACACATCCCTGTGAAGCATGCATTCGTGTGATGGAGTTAAGGACCTGCTCAGTGTGTCTGGCACAGTGTTTTGAGCTGAGGAAATGTAAACTGCTCAAGTCTCTTGATACTGGACAGCAAGATCCCACACCAGGAGTGCCAACCAGCAAAGAAGACAAGATCTTGTCTCCCTCCCCTCCATTTGTTTACATACCACATCACTGTGGTATTGTCTGTAAATACCTTGAGAAGTTCTGGTGAGAGGAGAGGATGAAAAGCCTGAAGCACCAGCAGAAGAGCTCTAATCTCTGACACTGATGTACTTCTGTTGAAGAGGTGACCACACCTCCTGCACTTTAGGGAGCCAAAAGCTGCTCCCCATCCCACATCTGAAGCATCTGTGAACAGTTCCTTAGAGGAAAGAGGGGGATGAAAAGGGAGCCCTGGATTTACAGACAACTGCTGGATCCTCCAGTGAAGTTCCTTCTTGAGACAAGGTAGAAGAGGAACCAAAAATTCTAGGGAATGTGCATGTTGAGACCAAACTGACTTCAGAAACCAATGTAACTTCCTCATGCAGAGGTTGGCCAGGGGGAACATAGGGATGGTAGAAGCCAGGAATCTCAGAGCTCTCAGAAACTCCCTGGATGTAACAGAAGTCAGAGCAGGAGGAGGAAGAGCTGAAAGAAGAAAATGAGTGTCAAGGCCTTGAGAGAGGCAAGCATGCAAGCATAAGTACCATCTGAATCCTGCACCCCAGAAAAACATGGTCCTGAGGAGGAGTCAGAAAAAACTTTTTGAAGTTTACTGTGAACCCCAGGCTTTGCCGAAGGAAATGGCAAAATGAGGATTTTGCAACAGGATCGCTGGACAGACAGCCTGAAACAGAAGGTCATCCAAGTAAGGAAATACTTGGATCCCCTGAATCCTGCAAAAAGCAATTACAGGAGTGAGACATTTGGTGAATACCCTTGGGGGTATTAGAAAGGCCAAAGGGCAAAGCAAGGAACTGAAAATGCCAGGAAGCAACAGAGAACTGTAAACACTTCCTGAAAAGGGGAGGACTGGGATATGGAGATGAGCAACCTTGAGATCCAGAGACATAATTTAAGTCTGAGGAAGCAAAAGAGGGAACAAAGTCTGACGGGACTACATTCAAAAGGAGGGCACCTTCAGAACAGTGTTTAGATGAGAGAGGCCTAGAATTGGTCTCCAAGCACCCCTCTTTTCTGAGTACCAGAAACATCCTCGAGTAAACCTCCCCCCCTCTTTAGGACATAGGCATCTCTAAAATAGTACCCTGAATCAAAAGATCCCAAATTACCACTGGAAAGAAGGAGAGTTGTTCCTGAGGGGGCTGAGGAATAACCATAAAAGGGTTGAAGGGATTTCCAAATCATAAAATACCCCTAGCAAATAAAGGACAGGACCCAGGAATTCTGAGTAATCTGCAACCAAACAGGAAGAGAGAGATAGAGGTGAAGAGAAAGAGGAAAGTGGCTAGGAAGAATAAGATAGTCAGACAGCACCTGGTTTATTTGGAAAAGGAGACTTTTAAGGCACTGAAGTCTGAGTAGCATTAGTAGGAGGAGCCCACCACCCTTTTTGCCCTTAAGAGGAAGGCAAGATTGCCTGCAAACAAATGTTGGTTTATTGGGGTTGTTTCTCTGAAACTTAAGACACAGGAGAAATAAACACATGTTTAAGTTCCTGTAAAGCCATGTCCTTATCTTGGAGGGACTTAAAATTATCAGCAGCTTCATCAAACAAGTGTTTATTATCAAGAGGGACATCCATCAACTTAGCCTTAATATCATCAGACAAATGTTGAAGCTGAAGCCAAGAACACCCACTCATCATTGACCCAAGAGCAGCAGCCTTAGAGGAAGCATCTGCTGCATCATAACTATATTTAATGAAATGATGAGCCACCTGGAAGGAAGTCCCTAACAGGAAAAGAGCAGAAATTCTACCCCCAGAGTCTGGAAGATCAGAAATAATCTGACAAGCCTTGGATAAGAGAGCCAACAAGTACCTGGACATATAGGTATGATAATTAATAGCTCTAAAAGCCAAGGTAGCAGAACTATAAACCTTCCTGTCTAGCCTTTCCATGGTCCTGCTACCTTTATTAGAGGGCCGTAACTTGAGAGAAGGAAACAATTGAGACGGCTTGTCAGAGGCTACAGACACCACCAACGGGTTAGCAGAAGGACAAATTGTACAAAATTTGCAGTCCTCAGGCACCCTACATAATCTATTGGGAGCAGGGGGCTGAAAGTCTGGAGTCTTGGAAGCACTGGAAAATGTACCCGACAATGCAGCCTAAACAAGAGGAACTGCAGAAGGTTTAGGAGAATCCATCTGCAGCAACACACAGCATCTTTTATGTACTTCAGAGACCTATGCACAATCACATTTAAAAAACTCCATCATCCAGGAGATCATGTCCCCAAAAGAAATCTCTTCAAAGGGAGTATCAGGACAGGTAGATTCCTCTTCTGATCCACAGTCTAAAGAGAAGGAATGTGAGAAGAGTAAGCAAAGAATTCCTCATCCAAATCCAGCTCCTCCTCATAGTAATCCTGTTCCCTGGGTCATTTTAGGAGAGTAAAGGACCAAGGGGGTGGGGGCTGGAATACAAACTCCCCTGAGAAGATTTCAGTGGCATCAAAGCACTAAACAAACCCTGAGTGAAGGCCTGCCATTCACTCTGTGGATCCTTAGGAGCAGGAGAAATATGTTTAGTCTTTTGCTTTTTCTTCAATGGGACATCCACTTATAAAATTTGTAAGGCTTTGACCCAGAACGGCATTTAATGATGGTAGTAAGGACTTCTCTGAATAATATCTGAGGAACACCCCTAGGGCCCTCAGAAATAATCAGCCATTATGCCCCTGGGCATCCAAAATGGATGTCTGCAAAGTCTCCTCGGGAATGCCTAAAGTTAAATCCCCGTCGACCTCCAACCCGGTCTCGGCAGAGGAACCCAATGACAAAGCCGGACAAATCTCCAGGCATTCACTTACCTCGGGAGAAATGTCCGGCAGAGGCTAAATAGCAGAAGATTCTGCCCTACAACTATCCCTCGGAGTGGGAAGCACCCTCCACCATGTCTTTCACAAGAAGCTTAAGAAGTTGATTTTCAAGATAAAGTAAAAAAGAAGACAGTCTACTACAAAGGGTTTTAGGTACAAAAGCATGACAAATGGAACAGGACTTATGGTCGTGAGAGGCACCAAAGCAGGAAAGACACTGGCTGTGGCAGTCTTTATGGGGAAGCTGTCTCCCACACTGGAATTTACCCTTCATGGATGACATGAAACCCCCCACAAGCAACAATAAAAAAGTATAAGTAAAAAAAAAACCACAACGGGGCACTTATCTGCAAAAGCTTGGTGAACCAGCAATGGAATGGCCATTCAGACTGGCAGCAAAGAAGTTCTGAGTTTAGTACATCCAGACGTCACCTTTATGCCCTACGCTACATAAGCAGTAAACATGTGACGTACGGCATACTTTAAAGCAACCTTAAGGCTTTGGTATACTGGCCAGACGTCAGGCTGCCCTTGGCAGGGGATCTCTAATGTAATGAATACTGCAACAGTGAAATGGAAGGGCATCAAACAGCCTTATAAACATTTTGTGTTCTGTCAAAAAGGGGTTTTAACCATTACACTTCAAACATACAAGATCCATAATACTACAGTAATAGCATTTTATACTTTTCCAGAAAGTATTTAGAACTTTCTAGTATATTCTGTATAGTATTTTTGTTGTGTTCAAGATAATCACTGTACTGTATTACACAAAAAGAAAACACACATGAGAATTTATATATGCACAGCATGGCAGAGGCATGCAAACTGTACAACTGCAGAACTGTAATGACAGTGGGCCTTTTCTTCAGTAGTATAACTCTAACTTCACAGGTTCATAGGTGAGTAATAGGTTAGCTGCTCTTGTGGGCCATTTTAAGTCTAGCGAATTTCCCTTTTTTGTGCTTGAAATAATCTATCCCATTTGGTTATAGATTGGACTTACCCACCCATGGTCGATACTTATATATTACCCCTAATTAGAATAAATGGGATTAAACCATACACAATCTGAAGGGACCCACGCATGGGATAAAGTACTTAAGAGCTGCCTCTGCCCATTAGTAGTAAAGGGAAAGTCTTGGGGTAAATTTTCTATTTCCCATCCATAGATCTAAGATGTGCTTAAAATGGACAGGAATGAACTTTGTTTTATGTGGATGGGGAGTCTGTTCCACAGCAATGGTATCCTCTGACAGATGCACCTGTCTCCAAACCATTCTGTTCATGTTGCAGCAGAGGTTTAGATCCCCTAAAGGGATCAATGACACTCCTAGATATAGACATAATCCATTTGTTTATAAGCTGCATACTACAGAAGGACCATCTTACAACAATAGTCACAATGGAAAAAAGTTAGGTCACTGTCCACTTAAGTTCCCAAATCCTGAACAAATGGATCAACTCTTAAGGGCGTACTGTCAATGTAGTAGTTCCTTCATTTAACAATGGCTGAGATTCCTCACCACAAAATACCAGCTAAAAATAAAACAATGTTAAGGTGCAAAGTTTCCTGGACTTAATCAGTAAAAATAGCAACGGATTTTCTAAAACCTCTGCTAGTCACATCCAAAGTGTTTCCCCCAATACAATGCACAAACCTATGGTGCTATATTCTAATCATCCCACCGTATCATTATACTAATGCCTGAGCATGTTCAATCTCCCAATGACATGAAAGTGGAACAAAATAAACCATCCATGATTGCTTTGTTTAATATCCTTCTCTTAAAATAATAATAAAATGTTGCCCATTATGCCACTGTTCATCCCTCATTTAATTTCCTAATAACAAACAGACTAAACCACATTCAAATTAAGATCTGAAGCACTCAACAAAGCAATATTTTTGAAACCACAAGTCTGCTTCTATTTTTCTAAGCTGAACCAGATGCTGCCCTACTGTGCTTCATTATAGCTTCTGGTTTCAATGTTATTTCTACAATGTTTTCATTTGGTATCAAAATGGAAATGTCAGCTACATCTTTGTAATAGGTCTTATAAATAGGTACATCTGCTCATAAATATTTGTCAGTTCACAAACCAGAAAGTACACATCTGCTGATACCAAATAGATAATTATCAAGAGTGTAAGACCAGATACCGTCAGCCCTGAGACTTAAAACAGTTGTAACATATTTCATTGAAACTAAGTCAGTTACCATCTCATTTCATCTAAATAGATATTCAATAAACAAAGACAATAGCCATGGGAGAAGTTAAATCAGCCACGCTTCTGCTTTAAGGTGGCACAAACTCAGGGCAAGTGAAGCCCTTTCAATGAAGAAGTCTCTCAATTAAGTCAAGAATGCTGAGGTGTAGGACTATATTCCAAAACTGTGCGAGCGTGAGTGTATACATGTATATTATGAGTGCATGCGTGTGTGTATGCGCATGTCCGTATCTCTCTTTCTCTATTCATACATACACACCCATATATATATATGTGTATATATATATATATATATATATATATATATATATATATATATATACATACACACACACATATATGTGTGCGAGTGTGTGTACATATATATATATATATATATATATACACACACACATACATATATAGGTATACATGTGTAAGAATATGTACAAGTGTGTGTAAATATATATATATATATATATATATATATATATATATATATATATATATTGCATTTTATTAAAAAAAGAAAATAATGATCCAAGCTGGAATTGCTTGTTTAAATAATGGTTTATCAAGTTAAAACAATAGATGAGCATTTTCATCCTTATCAGAGCTTCATCATATGCAAGTTGTACATAGTAGTAACAAATAATATAGTTTTCTATTTTCCATGTAAATAGTCATGTATATTACAATGAAGGCTTCACTCCAAGAGCACTTCATTTTTATCACATCAATCCCATATATAATGAAACAGATGGCAGTAAGACTATACTCTGTGAAATGGTGTGATGGGAGAAGGGAAGTGGCTGATGGTTAAAAGAATTCAAAAACAGAAGTCTGCTGCTAACAGCAGAGGTGCAATTAGGATTTAGCAACTGAGAGAGATTCTAGGAAATCTCAAAGAGCCAGAAGAGCCAGATGTACTCAAGGCTGTTAAGACACGTTCAAAGAAAAAAAAAGTGTGAAGATATGTGCGCGTGTATGAAGATTCCCGGTTTCAGAAAACACAGGGGAAGGGAAGAGTCAGAGATGAGCCACACACAAGGACAGGGTCATGCCAAACAAAAATATTTTAAAATATATATCTCTTTATTGACCTATATAAATATATATAGACACATATACATAAACAGATAAATACATGCATATATCTACATTAAAAATTGGTGAATGTATATGTGGTTGTGTTAAGTAAATACATGTACATAAGCTTGTGCTCAACAAAAAATTATTTTTGCCCATTTCTGTTAAAGTGATGGGTTTCCTCAGATCTCATTAAGCTACAATATATCAGAGTGATAGTTCATACTATCGATTCAACATACAATAATTTGAACAATTCAGCTTAATATCAAATTGATCCTCAAATATAAACAAAAGAGCTGCATGAAAGTAAAAGTAATAATCAAAAATCTAATAAACTTCATATAAAAATAAACTTAGCATTCAGTACTAAAGATAAAAATTAAAATTAAACTCAAGAGTATACATGAAAAACTGTAACAAAAAATACTTGTGTTATTGTGTTTGGGTAAAAATTTGCTATGTTCCAGTTCCTTTGACTCAAGTATGCTCTTAAATGCAGCATGTCTGACTCCAGGCATCCGATAAGCTTCAAGTTAAATCTGCTTTAGAGTTTTTTTCGTAGCTTTATATTCAGATTACCTTCTAATGGGCCTGATCTGAGCCATCCTATGACATGAAAAACAAACTTTACATACTTCCTACACACCTGAGGATGTTTATATATTGGGTCATTGAAGTCCTTAAGCCTGATGTCTGAGAGGTGTTTGGTCACTCATATCTTGAGTTAATTGTCCTTCCTAAATAGAAAGATTTGCACTATGAGCAGCTTGCCAAGTAAAAGACATTACTTACTCACCAAAACATTCCATCTGTGTTGTTCACTGTCATTTTTGCTCAACTAATTGGTACAGATCTGACTTGGCTGTTACAGTAGCTCGTGGCCTCAAAAAAAATCTGTTGTGCTCCCTCCCTACCCATAATGCACCAATCCTTAACATCCCTCAGATCTTGCTTGCTGCTTGACAGGAAAACTACTACAATATGCCATATCTGGAGCTCAATACAAAGAACAGTTGTGCCCTTGAAGCCTCTCATTCCTCCATAAGTCAGTCATTGAAAAGTTTGGAGGTTGGTGGGTGGGGAGTTGAGGAAGAATGAAAATGGACAACAGATAGAACGTTATGGTGGGTACATAACTTCTTTATCTGATGATGTCAATTTTCATTCATTCCTCAATAATGGGACAGAGTCTTCAGCTACCTAAATTCATGGGTGGACTCTAAGGAAGGATATTCCTGAGTACAGTTGAGCCCAAGTCTACTCTTCCTCTAAAGACCAGATCTACTTTGTAATGAGTGATAAAGGTACGAGGGTATGACCAAGTTGCAGGCACACATATCGTTGGCAGAAGCTCTAGACTGGAACACAGAGGAAGTTGCCATAGATCTGGTTAAATGAGCTTTTAAAGATCTTGGTAACGGTAGATTTAATTTGTTGTAGACAAATGAAATGCAATCTGCCAACCATCTTTGTAGAGTTACTTTTGCAAATGATTTGCCCAATTGAAGTATTTGCAAAGGAGATAAACAGCTGATACGTCTTCTACTTTCTTTTGTTCTGTATAGGTAGAAACGCAACTGTCTACAGACATCCTACAAATGCAGCATATATTCTCCTTTATTTTCAAATTTTGGAAGAATACTGGCAAGTTAATGGATTGAATGATGTTGGATTCTGACGCCAACTTAGAAATGAAGCATTGGTACGTAATGTGACCCTATCATAATGAAAAATCAATATGGAGGCTTAGAAGATAAAGCTTGAAGTTCTGAAATCCTTCTAGCAGATGTAATTTGCAACTAGAAAGAATTTCCCAGGTAAGGAATTTAAGATCACATTTAGCTGCCGGTTCAAAGGAAGACTGAATTAAGGCTTGCAGTACCAAATTTAAGTCCAATGGTGGAGTGGGGTTTTTATAAGGGGGTTTTAGCAGGAGAGTGCTTCTCAAAAAGGCTTTGTACAGCTTATAGGAACCAGTGAAGAATTTTGAAAGGCAACATGAAAGCTAGAAAATGCTGCAAGTTATACTTTTACAGGTGATAAACTAGCACCTCCATAAAATAGACTCGCAAAAAATTCTAGAATTGAATTGAACTGGGGCTCGGAAGGGTTCAATTTAATTTTGCTCTTCCCCATAAACATTTTTCATTTACTTCTGTAGAGTGTCCTAGTAGATGGCTTATGGAAAGATAAAAGTATGGATCGGACAGGGGAAGACAGCATTGGTTGTCTGGCTGTTGAGAGGAATTGGAGAAACCACGATGTCAGTTTGAGGTTTGAGATATCCAGGTAATGCATGCCTGACAGGTGGAACAGAAAGTCTGGAGTTGGATCCAGAATACAAGGTGGATATTGTAGGTGAGGCCAAAGGAAAGGAAACCAAATCTTGTGAAAACAGTAAGGTGCAATGAGGATGACTCTGCTCTTCAAACGGGCTGCTTTCTGCAGGAATTTGGGGATTAAGGGAGTCGGAGGGTAAGCATATAAAAGACCAGAGGGGCCAATCATGGAGTAGAGCATCCCTCGATGATAAAAGCTGCAGTTGTGGTTTAGGGGAGAGGCAAAAATTATCGCAACAAGGCTGGCCCCACCGACTTTAGTCACCTTGCTGAGAAACTACTTGTGAGGTAATAAGATCAACCTGCACAGTTTTGTCTGCTATTATGTTGGACTTCCCAGAACCCTGGAATATGCATTGCTAACAGAAAGCTGTTGGAAGATATCTCTCATTGCTACACTCTTGAGGGCTTCTTGACACGGAGAATATTCTCTGGTTCTCGCTTGTTTGTTGATGTACCAAACTACAGACATGTCTGTCTGGATCACAACTGTTCTGTAAAGAAGAAATTCAGAAAGTCTTGGAATGCCTGCAATGTCAAAATCACCGTGGTTTGTTATCAAAATGTTGACGGCACATTACCGTTTATTCACATAGTTGCTTATCATATTTTATGAGAAATCTGTACTGCTGAAAAAAACATGAATGGTGACATTTCCGACCACTCCACACCTAAAAACAATTGCTAACATGATCAAGAAGGGGCAAGATTTTATGGTCTGGAATACCAGTGTTCGACTTTTTAGCATTCGGAGGTCAGACTTCACACAAGTTGATTCACCACGGTGTCATCTGCAAGTCTGATAGTAAACCAAGCACCGGTCTCATCTCCAAAACACTGATATGCAAGTTGGCCTCTCTTCAGGGGGACCAAGTGTCTTGGACTATTTTCCCCAGGAAATCCCCCTCACCCACTCTGGGAAGCTTCCATGGTCATTATGGCCTTGGGCTGAGGGACGATGAAAGGACACAGCATAGGAATACCTGCTGTGATTGCATTCACCAGCAAAGGTAACTTTTGCATACTTGAGTTGACAAAGTACTGACCACTGTACTGCTAGCATCCGTTGTAGAATTCTCATGTGGAATCGCGCTAAAGGAACTAAAATTACTGCCACTGACACTAACCCCAGGGCCTCCAAAATCAACTGGGCTAAAATTCTGGTACTGCAAATTATTCTCCTGACCGGCATACTTATTGTTTGTACTCTTGATAGTGAAATAGACGATATTATAGATACTATGTTGAACAATGCTCCTTTGAATTCTAATGTCTGAGTTGGTTGTAAGTGAAACGTGTTGTAATTTATGGTTATTCCAAGATGTGAACAAGTCAGAAGCAAGAGATCAAGTTCTTCAATCAGCTGATGCCTGGTCGGGGTGGTAATTAGCCATTCATCTTAATATGGAAACACCTGGAATCCCTGCAGTCTCAAGTGAGCTGCTACCACTTCCATGCACTTGGTGAACACCCTGGGGGCTGTGGTGAAGCCAAAGGGTAGTGTTCTGAACTGATAGTGACTGGCTCCCAGCTGGTGGCGCAAGTACCATCTGGATTGCCTGTTCACCTTTATGTGAAAGCATGCATCCTGAAGGTCTATCGAGCAAATCCAGTCGCCCTTGCTCAAAAAGAGCAGAATGAACTGAACTGTGACCATCCGGAATTTTGTGTGTCAAACTGACTTGCTCAATACACTGAGATCCAGAATTGGTTTCCAGTCCCCTGTTTTCTTTAGCACTAAAAAGAATCTCTAGTAAGTTCCGGATTCTATTTAGTCTAGTGGGACCTCTTGGATGACTCTCTTTCTTAGCAGCTTGTGGATTTCTAAAGCTGCTGCTTTCCTCTGATTGGGTAGAACATCGGAAAATTTTTTTAATGGAAGAGATAGGGAAAAGAGAATTATATAACCTCTGGAAATAATTCTTTGCACCCAAATGTCTTTTGTTATATCTAACCAGGCTCTCTGGTGTAGAGATAAGTGACACCCCAACTGCCTCCAGAGCTGGGCAATCAAGTCCTCCTTGCAGGAGCGCAGAAAGGGTCTGTCTGAAAAAGAATCTCTAGACCCCTGGTTTTGCGGGCCGCCACTGCCATGGGGCCATTGCCTTCCATTATAGCTCTCCCCCTCTGCCTGTTGGAGAACTATCTCCATGTGTGTCCTGGAAAGGACCTTGGGATTTTCTGAACCACTTTTTTCAACCTCCTCATTGATTTGAGGGGTCGAAAAATGCATGCCAAAATCCAGCCTTATCTCTTGTAGACTGGTTCAAACATATCAGGTTCCTTCCACTCCCACAAAAAGACCAAATCAATGAGCTCATCGGCAGGCGGAGTAACCCAGGAGGTAGACGGGCCAGCTCCAAAAGCCTCCAAAAATACTGATTCCTCTGGACAAGGGTCTTGGGAAGACCAGCCACCTTTTCTGGTTAAGGTCTCTCCACATGAGATGTCATCGGATGGTAATTATGTGAACCTCTCTCCTCCTTCAAAATCAGTATCCCAAGTGACTGACTTTTGAGGAGAGTCCAAGTATCTCTTTTTGCACTTTCGCTTCATAGGGACTTCCTCGCTGGGGTGGTCCGGTGAAGTATCAGAACAGATCAGAATACCCTGCTGGGTAGTTTAGAAACTTTCAGCTGGCTGTCCCTGTGGGGTAGAAACTTGAGGCTCACGGTGCAAAGTCATCTGAGAAGTAAAGGGTGGATCAAAGGGGGTAGAACCTATCTGTCCTGCCAGAGCAGAAAACACTCTTCACAACCTCAAAGGCTGATCCCTCCCTGAGAGAAGGAAGACAACAGAGAAGAGAAAGCAAGTTTCTAGTTCATCACCTATCTCCACTCCAAAAACAGCCCATCAGAGGTGGAAGTTGGAGCCAAGCTATCCAGTGCCAAGGGTCTGAGAGGAAGAGATGGCTCCAAAAGCTTTGGAGTCAACTTCAACCTCTCGGTTCAGACAGGGATGCTTCGGTTCTGAGAGTCCCCTGGCTCTGAGGATATTGGAGTCGATGCACTCAAAGCAGTATTCACATCTGAAGAAAGTGTTTTCTTTGGATCCAAACCAGATAGACCCAGAATTCTCAGATCCAAGCACTCTAAAACAACAGGTGTATTAGAGAAGGAGCTGTAATCGTTTGATTAGTAGATGATCACACTTCCTGACCCAAAAGGGTAGGAGTCATAAGAACTCCCATCTGAATTTGCACTGCGAATAATTTCCTCATCATCCCCTCTCCACTGCTTCTGTAAATCTCCTGGAGGAAGGAGAAGATGCTAGGAATGGTGATTTGGAGTACCCCTCTAAAAAGGGGGAAGGCACTCTGGAAGGGATTGGATCCAGATGAGGAGAATAAGTTGTCCTTGGTAAAGGTTTTGGATCAGAGGGTATAGGATCTGGTACACAATCGGATCCAATGAAGGTTGGGACCACGAGCAATTTTGGATCCAATTTCTCTTTTTCTTTTTAGGCTCTGAGGAAGAAGAGGCTAAAGACTCAGAAGGTTTAGAACATTTTGTAGGGTCCCTAGTGTTGTATCTGGAGGACTGGGTCCTAGTAACGGCTTCAGAGAAGGAATTTGGCAGCAAGCCTTTCAAATTCGGTTTCTGCTGTCAGCTAGTGTATGGGGAATTAAACCCACGACAGATACTGCAATCCTATTGTACATGATCTGGGCCCAAGCAATACACACACAGATTATGGGCATCGGAATAAGGCAACTTGTGCCCATACTTATAAAATTTTGTAAATCCTGAATGACTTTTTTTGGACATTCTGAAAAAAAAATACAGTAATAACAAAATTACTAAACTAAACTTTTTTTTAACTAGAAAGTTAAATACTAACAATGGTAGCGAAGAAATACAAACATCTCAAAGAGGAAAATTACCAACTATTGTAAGATGAGAGATGCACACTAAGTGCAAAAGGAGTAGGGAAGGAAGGTTATTGCCTACCAGCAATGGCAGGAAAAGAATACACCCAAAGGTGTATGAAGTCAAGGATAGTAGCAGTAACGACTTAAAAGTAAAGGTAAATATTAAATAAGTAGCTGTAAATAAGAAATATGCAATAAAGACATCCTACACTCTATACTCGAGAGCTGAAGGTGACCACGTTTAGACACGAAAGCAGCAAACAATATCTGAGGGATGTTAGGGATTTGTGCATTATGGGTAGGGAAGGAGCTCGAGAGTTTTTTTTTTGGAAGCCACATGCTAGTTTAAGGGCTGAGTGGGATCCAAATACTGAATGAAAATCATCAGATGAAAAAGTTACTACCGCAGTTACATCAGTCAGTGCAAACATTTATTTTTTGAGGTTGGACATATGAAATAATTTAATATCCAACATAAATAATTTACAACCAAGTTCATAACTCAAAATATAACTGGAAAATACTATATTCTATGCCCTTAGATCCCACTGTCATACACTTCAATGAGATATTCCTAAAAATTCTCAATAACCTTGCCCCCAGTATGTACTAAAAGTGTCAAGTCCAATCCTGCACCATGGCTAACAAAGGAAACTAAAAAATAAATGCTACAGCGTGACAAAGCCTGGAAAGAGTGGCTCAAAAATTAACACAAAATACATTTTAACTTTTCAGGCAACTATAGAATAGGACAAAATATCGCATAAAATACGATAAGCAAATGTATTAAAACATCCTCCAAAACAAATATCAAAGCAACTCAAAACTCTTCTGGGGATCAATAAAATAACTTTTTACATCCAAACCAAATCACAATCCCCATCCATGCCTGCATCCAGCAATATTACTGATTCAATTCCCACACAGTTTAAAAAAATGTTATGTACTCACCATAATGTTACATCTTTTTGTCCATTTTCATTCTTCCTCATCTGTTGGGTCTTGGATCTGACTCATCCACTTCTTCCAGATCCTCGGATCCAATCTCAAGCTCCTCCCCTTTACAAATAATGTCCTGCCAGAATAACATACCTTAGGTCGAGTTTGCTGCCTACAGAAGACAATGGATAACACCTTAAGAGAATTTATAAAGATAGAGAATAAGAAAAAGAACTGGAGCTCAAACAAGGAACAGTTCTCAGAGTGATACCCTTAGGTCTCACCAGGAGCAAAAGGAAAGGGGGGTTTAGGAGGGTGGGAAGTTGAGGAAGAATGAAAATGAAGAACACAGATGTAACATTATGGTGAGTACATAACTTTTTTGTCTGATGTTGTCATTTTCATTCATTCGTCAACTGATGGGACAGAGGTCAAGCTTGATGAATTCAGATTGTCCTCATGGAAGGATATTTCGGAGTACAGTGGAGCAAAAGGCAGCTCTGTTTCTGGAAACTAAATCCAATTTGTGGTGAACAATGGTATGAGCACACGACCAAGTGGCAGCTGCACAAACATCATCTATAGAAGCTCTTGACTAAAAGGCTGAGGATACAGCCATAGACCTTGTGGAATGAGTTCTAAGAGGCTTAGGTAAAGACAACCCTCTTTCTTTTTGTACACAAAAGAGATGCAGAGGTGCAATCAGCTAACAATTTGGCCAGTGTACCTTTATTAACTGACTTGCCTGATCTGTTAGGCGAGAAGGATACAAATGACTGATCAGACTTTCAGAAATCTTTGATGCGATGGAGATAAAATATAAAAATCATCTATGTACACCCAAAAGATGGAACATTTACTCTCCCTTATTTGAAAAATATGGAAAAAATGGAAGGTTAATGATATAGTTGATATTAGAATCTATCTTGGGCAAAAAAGACGGATTGGTCCATAAGAAAACTCTGCCTTTGTGAAAAAAAACAGGTAAAAGGGTTGGAGGATAGAGCCTGTAGTTTGGATAGTCATCTAGCTGATGTAATAGACACTAGAAAAATACCTTTCCAAGATAAAAACATAAGGCCTGACCTAGCTGAAGATTCAAAGGGCCCATGGGTCAGTGCTTGAATCAAAACAGTTAAATCCCAAGGGAGGAGTAGGGTCCTTTACTGGACATCTAAGTAAAAATGTTTTGCTGCAAAAAGCTTTGCATAGCTTAGAAGATGCTAACAAAGAATTTTATTCACCTAGATGGAAGTTTGAAATGACAGCCAACTGGACCTTAATAATAGAAAGCTAGCCCTTTCATTAAAAATTGAAGCTAAAACGTCAAGTACAGTTGCTATAGTGGGCAGTAAAAGGGCTCCAGATCTCTCTTAAGAGCCCAAAAAAAACCAAACATCTTCCATTTATTTTTGTAAATCTTTCTAGTAGATAACATGTGATGGATCAGGGAGGAAAGCCTGGGCTGTCTAGAAATCAGTGGAACTGGAGAAACCATGTGGTCAGTTTGAAGCCTGTTATGTCCAAATGAGTCATCCCTGTCAGGTGAAACAGGAAGTCTGGATTGGGATCCAGTATCTATGGTGGATGTAGGAGATGAGGCCAGAGGAAGGGAAAGCAAATCTGATGAGGCCAAAAAGGTGTAATGAGGATAACTGTGCTCTTCAACTGGTATGCTTTCTGTAGAAATTTGGGGACGACAGATAATAGGGGTAAGCACAGATAACATCGGAGGAAGAGTAGTGGACCACAGCATCTCTCAGCGATCCCCATTGGAAGGATCAGGGCAAAGAACCTGCTGCACTTGTTATTGAGAGAAGAGGTGCATAGATGGCTCCATCGACAGAAAATTCTCTATGCCACGTTGACAGTGAGAGAACAGTCATGAGGCATCAGAAAGGACTTGCTTAGTTTGTTTGCAATCATGATGACTTTCCTCACTATGTGCATTGCTATGAGAAAGTGGCCAGAAGAGACTGGCCATCTCCACGTTCTGCTTCTCAACATAGTGAATAAGCTCTGGACCCCCCCCCCCCGTTTGATGTACCAGGCAGCAGACATATCATCTGTCTCAAAAGCAATTGCCCCAGAAGGCAGAACGTACTGAAAGGTCTGCAATGTTAGGATAACTGGTCTCATTTTCAGAACACCGATGTGCATTTTGGCCTCTTCTGGGAACCATGTACCTTGGACTTTCCTTCCTTAGTAGTGTCCCCCCACCCCAGTTGAGTGGCGTCTGTGGTCACCATGGCCGTGGGTAGTGGAAGAACAAATGGGTGGCCTAGGAAAACTGTCTGAAGCTACCAAAGATTATATTTTTTGCAAGATTGAGTGATCCTAACAGGGGGAGATAAAAACTGCCAAAGAACAGACCACTGTACCAATAGAATCCACTACAGAATCCACATGAGAAACCTGGCTAATGGAACAAGGGTGACATCTGCTGCCATGGACACCAATGCTTTTAAGATTAGTTGTGCTAGCAAAGATATGTGCGAGATTACTTTCATGACCTGGGAACTGAATGTCTGAATTCGTGTAAGTGAAAGAGAGGCTATCTGTGTTTACCTATGAACTCCAGAATCTAAGTGGGTGTAAACTGAAAAATTCTGCAACTAACTGGGATACCCAAGTAAAGACACAAATGGAACAAGTAGGCTCTTGCCTGAGAAGTAGATGCCTGAATGGGGCAGTTAGGAACGAGTCATTTAAGTATGGAAATGCACTGAATCCTAGCAGTCTCAGGTAAGCTGTTTCCACCGCCAGACATTTAGTTAACACCTGGGGACTGTAGTGAGACCAAATGTCAGTGCTCTCAAATGGTAATGACCGACTCCCCGTCAGAAGTGCAAAAACCTCCTGGAGCGCCTGTTCCTTTTGATGGGATAAATACGCATTCTGAAGATCTACTGAGCACATCCAATCACCCCTTCAAAGTACAGGCAAAATGGACTGGACTATGACCATCCGGAACCATGAATATTTCACATATTGGTTTAATCTACTGAAATCTAGGATGGGTCTCAAGTCCCCTGTCTTCTTTGGCACCAAGAACAGCCACAAGTAGATTCCAGATCCTATCTAGTCTGAAATGACCTCCTGGATGACTTTTTCTGAGCTGCTTTCCTATTTCTAATACTGCCATGTTCCTTTGACTGAGTGGAACATCAGGGAGTCTTAATTTTCACAGGAAGAATTTGGGAAAATGGTATGATATAACCTCTGGATATGATTTTCCGCACCCAGGAATCTTTTGTGATGGATGCCCAAGTTTTCTGGTGCAGAGACAAATGCCACCCCCTCGACTGCCTACAGAGGGCAACAGTTGGGCGGCCTTTCAGGAGCGCTGAGAAGGATTGTCTGAGAAGGAATCCTGGAAACCCAGGTTCTGTGGGCCATCCCTGCTGCGGGGAGCAGCATCTTCTGTTATAATTCCCCCCCCTGCCTCTGAGAGAACTATCTCCTCATAACTCTTGGAAAGGGCCCTGGGATTTGAGGAACCACATCTATCTACCTCCACGATGATTCCAGAAAAAAGGACTTTGAGAAGTAGAAAAACATATTCCTTCTGCAGGCAAGATCTTTCCTTCTTGCTCACATCTAGAGAGAGTTTCTTTTACTTTTGGGTCAAATAAGGAAGATCCATCAAACAGAGCACTGATGAATGAAGACTTGAAAGGCTTCACAAATAAACACAGGCGCATCCAAGCAAATGGCTATACCTGAACCCGTTGCCCGTGAGGTATCTTCTTCAGCATGGGAAATCAGCCTCATGGATGTGTTATAGACTGAAGGATGGCCTCTTGTGAAAAGACTATTTTGATCCTCCACAGACATGGACCCAGAAAAAGATGTGGAGAGCTCTTTCATCAAATTTCTTTGCAATCTAGTGAAATGTGTCAGTAATTCAATGACTGCAGAGCAGAGGTCACTGAAGCATAAATCTCCAAGGCCCTAGATTCCGCAAGCTCTTTTTTAGTGGTTACTGCCCCAACCATGGCATCAATCGGTATCTCCTTGCTCTAGTGTGATCGGTCATTCAGAAAGGCTAAAAATATATCTGGGTGCTTAGGAACAGACTCCACTGTATCCAGTTCTTTCCACACCCAGCAAGAGACAAGGTCAAGTTCATTAGTTGGGGGTGTGTGACCCAAGACGTAGCCAGGCCAGACCCAAAAGACTCCTCTTGGGACTGGATGTTGGAAGACCAACCACCTTCTTGCTTTAGGAGTTCAAGAAGGTCTCCAAAGGAGATGTGTTCAGGTGGAGACTTTGGAGAACCTTGCTAGTCACCAAAATCGGAATCCTCGATGAGAGATTCCGGAGGGGAATCCAAGTGTCTCCTTTTACATGTTTTCTTCAGAGGGACCTCATTAGCAGGATGGTCTGATGTGGTATCAGAAGTGACAGGGGAGTCCTGAGGGAGTGACTGGAGACTTGAACAGGCTGGTTGACCCCACTGGAAGAGAAGATCGATGCTCACAGCAAAGACCCAAAGGTGGCAGAGATGCAGTTTCTCTAGGTAAACAGGAAGTCTTCTCCACAATTTCGAAGGCAGAATAACAAGGGGAGACCAAAGTCAGAGGTAGCAGAGCAGATATTTCCTGCACTGCTGGCCCTCGAATCCCTAAGCCCTCCAGCAGAGGATGGAGTCAGACCCGAGCCATCTAGAGCAGAAGCTCCAAGGGGCAGGGACAGTTTCAACAACTTCAGAATTCATCTTGGTCTCCCAGATCCAGCACGAAAAATTCAGCTCTAAGGGTCTTCCTGCTCCAAAAGGCACAAAGCCGGATGTCTCAGGGAAATGACCGTAGTCGAACAGCGAGTTGTCTTTGGATCCGATGAGGACAACCACAGGGATCTTGGATCCAAGGGCTCCAATATCACAGGCCAGATCAGAGAAGGAGAAACTAAAGGAGAACTAGTCATGAAAAGATTCACAGATCTGATGGGAGATGGAGCCGAAACTACCCCCATCTGGATCTGAGCTCTGAGAAATTTCCTCATCATCCTATCCATTTCAGTCTTGTGACCAACTCCTGAAAGACCTTTGTGAGGAGCTAGTGGATGGTGGCCTCAAGTGTTTATCTGGAGACTCCTACAAAAATGGGGAATAAAGTTATGGGATCTGGCGAACAAAGAGGTGAATTGATCTAAGGTGATTTCCTCTTCGAAGCAGTAGGATCCGTACTGGTCAGATCTAATTTTCTTCACACCATAAGCTCCATACCATTATAAAATATAATGTTTTTATGAATGTTCACAGATTATTTAATGAATATATGCCTTTAACTATTTAATGGGATATAATTATTTAATTTGGTGAAATTTTTCAATTTAACTAATTTGTGACTTCTAGGACTATAAAAGATTAGTTGTGTGTGTGTTATCTAGTTCTGATGAAGTCTCTACACTGTCAGACTAAAGTGCTCAACTTTCTGTTAATAAATTGTTACTTTTATGGACACTGGTTGATTTGAATTCTTCAGTGGGTATGCAGCTTAGGGTGTGTGCTCACTGAAGTGCCTGTTTGTTATTTTATAAGTCTTGTTTTTCTGGTGTTTACATCCAAGTTTTGTTTTACTAGATCTCATTTTTTTTTACATTTTTGGAGGTGGATCTGAGGATGGAGCCAAAGATATTTAATGATTTGGAGATCTCTTCGTCTTTAGGAGTCTATTCAGACTTACCTTTGTCGGCTTTCTTAGAGGGGGTTTGAGCCTGGTTGGAATAGAGGAAGAAGGCAACCGCCCTTAAATACTAGTTTACTGCCTTTGTCCGTAAGTGGCCTGGTGTTGAAACCAATGCAAACTATATAATCTGAATAAAAATTGGCAGCATTCAAGCAAAAGACGAATTCCCTGTGGACATCTGAATAAGGTATTTCATAACCACAGGTGATACATTACTTGAAGCCAATTGGTTTGCAACCATCCCTGCTTCCTAATCCTAAAAAGGGGAAGGCCCACAAGGGAAAATAATTACCAACATAAACAAATTATACAGTTTTTTTTTTTTTTTTTTTTTTTTTTAGGAAAAAGCAAGAAAAACTACCAAAAATGGTAGTCAAGGGTAAGGTAGAAGACACAATGAGAAAAAAGCCAAAGTACCACCAATGGTTCTGGAAGGAAATACCGAGGTCTTGGTAAAAGTCACAAAAGGAGGAGGACTTGATTAACAGAAAAAAATTACTGGATTAAAGAGGGGAAGGTGAAAGTAATTTAAAAGGTTGCTTACTGAAGGAAAAAGTTAAGACTCACTGTTTTTCTCATAAAAACACCAACAGCTCTACAGCAAGAGGATCAGAGCATCTGTAGTGATAGGAGGTTACTAGGCTAATGGCTCTAGAGCCTTACAAGCCTACAAAGAGATATGGCAATAAACAAGATCTGAGGTATGTTAGGCTGGTGGGGCATTATAGGTAAAGGGAACAGCTCAAGAATTTGAATCCGAGGATCTGGAAGAAGCACCAGAGTCAGATCAGAGTCGGATCCAAGACCCATCTATTGCGGAATGAATGAAAATGACATCAGATCAACTATTTTATACAGACTACACTGTCCTCACAAACATTAATATTTCCACTACCCTTTCAGTGCCTGCAGCCTCTGCTAAACATCCTCAACTATTTGACGTCAGCCCAATACCTACGTCTACTATTACAAAAAGCCTACATAAGCTGCAACCAACAATTCTAGATGCTGACCAACTCCCCTCAGACTGCTTAAAGGTTGCAGATGCTACTGCTTTTCTCGTCTCTATATCACTGCAATTCTCTACCATTATCGTCTGCATCACCTAAATTCAAATATTCTGCTCTTGGAAACACAGATTGATTTCAGACTCTACGACAGCACAAACACCGCCCTCCCTTCACTTCACCAACACTATAAACCAGAATAGGAACAATGGTAACCTAGTGTCAACTGTGTTCCCTAGATTTATCCAAAGCTTTTGACAAAAAGACAATCATAAGGCCTTCTTTAGCTATATTAGAAACCTGGGTGGAAACTGCCAGATATGCTCAGAATTAGTCCAAACTGATAAAAAAAAAAAATCACTGAACCCACAGACATTGCCAACATACTGGCAGACAGGTTCAGTGCAAATTTCTCCCCTCCCCCCCAAAAGGAGAAATATCTATCCCACCAGAGTCTAGCCTCCCAAACATCTCAGATGCCCAGGTGAGAGCTGCTCTCTCTAAAGCAAAAAACACAGCATCAATGGGACCGGACGGTGTCCCCGGCTGTGTGCTACACGAACTCATTGAGGAACTAAACCCACACATAAGGCTGCTGTTTAATCTTAGCCTTACTACAGGATACGTACCCAAAGAATGGAGTACGGCAACTGTGGTCCCACTCCACAAAGGCGGTGCTTCTACGGACCCTGGAAATTACCGCCCCATAAGCTTGACGAGCCTTGTCTGCAAAACTATGGAGAGGATCATAATGGAACTCATAAATAGAGACATTGGGGATCTGCAGACACTGGATCCTACCCAATTTGGCTTTGTCAAGGGCAGATATCCTGCCTCTTGAACTTGGTCGACTTTTTCGAAACAGTCACTAAGGCCATTGATGAGGGTAAGGCAGTTCACACAGCCTACCTTGACCTAGCAAAAGCGTTCGACACAATACCCCACTCGGGCATCATAGAAAATCTCACCAGCTTAGATGTAAACACATATGTCACAAGATGGGTTGCAAACTGGCTCAAGGACAGAACACACAGGGTTAGAGTTGCTGGTGCCATGTCAGACTCTAAGCCGGTCACGAGCGGTGTCCCACAGGGCTCAGTCCTGGGCCCCCTCTTGTTCGGCATTTATTTTTCTGAAGTGCAGGCAAACATAGGGGGATTGTGGCTGACAAAATTTGCAGATGACTGCAAACTGGGCATCATAATTGACACTCCAACAGACACAGACATCCTCCAGAGAGGTCTCATAGAAATGGATAACTGGTGCCAGAGCCATGGCCTTAAGCTAAATGCCAAAAAATGTATAGTCATACCCTTTGGGGAAAACAAGGTAACCCCTAATTACCACATAGGTGGTAATCCATTAAACACGGAAGAAGTTATCAGGGACCTGGGGACCCAAGTTGACAGTAACCTCTCTTTTGACACTCACATTGCCAAAGTGGTTAGGAAGACCTTCAACATTGCCCATCTGATCATGAAGGGATTCACATCCAGATCAGGAGAGGTCATTGTACCCCTGTACTCTTCACTTATCAGACCAATGATCAAGTACAACGCCCCATTCGGAATGTACCTTACCCGACACCTGCAGCAGTTGGAAAGACCCCAAAAGTTCCTCACCAAAAGGATAAAGGGGCTCAAACATATGTCATACGATAAAAAACAATGAAAGAAAAAAATATTCAGCAACAACAAGAACAAACAGTGAGTCCCAGCTCTACCTTCCGTTACTTGAAAATTTTATCAGCTTAATTCAATTTCTCTAGCGCCTCGGCCAACAGCCTTTACAGAGTAAAACAGTAAAGCTTTTTAAAAAATCATAATATATACAACATAAAACAATTGAATCAATTAAACAATCAACTAATTAAAAGAAATTATACACATTTAAAGTCACAGTTCTAAATAAGGCTTTGCCAATTACATTCTCTATTCACACCATAAGGACATAAAGTACCATATTTCATAATTAAAATAGATTCTTTCTGTCTCAATATATTCTTTTGATATTCCACATTATTATAATAAAAAGGTACATGTTCCAATATAGTAACTTTCATACAACCAATACTGCCATTATGTACAGAATTGAAATGTTCCGCAATAGGACTATTGAATTTTTTATTTTTTACATCTCTAACATGCTCTTTGATTCTATCTACTAACATTCTCTTCGTTTCACCAATATAATACTTATTACACGTGCAAAAAATAACATAAATTATTCCCTTATTCAAACAAGAATATTTAGCTCTAGTAGTGAAATTTTTTCCATTAATCCTGCCCACCTCAGTGACTATATACTTACAAATGGAACAATTCCCATAGGGAAAAGTTCCTACAACTTTCATGTTATTTAATATATTAATCTTAGGTTCCTTATAAATACTATGTACTAAAAAGTCCTGAATACTTTTGCCTTTTTTATATGATATAACTAACTTGGTATCTTTTAATGAAATAATGTATTTTTTAATAAAATTCCAATACTGTTTAACCAATTCATTAATAATACAAGAAAAATTAGTGTGCTTAGTAACAAAAAACATCTTCTCTTCATTTGATTTATTATTATTGTAACTATTTTTGTTGTAACCACTATTAAATGTATTTATAACATTATTATTTTTAAATACCTTACTAAAACTATTCTTAACATCTGTTGGATCATATCCTCTATTTATAAACATTTCAGCTACCTTAAGAGCTTCATTATAAGCTAATTTAATATCAGTATTTAATCTTTTTATTCTAATAAATTCTCCATAAGGAATAGCTGTTAAGGTATGAGAAGGGTGGCAACTATTGCCACACATTTTCCAACTAATTTCATTGAATTTTCTATAGATACCAGTATATATTAAATGGCCATTTATAGCTTCAAGAGAAATGTCTAAAAAGTTAACTTTTTTTCTTAACTTATTAGACATTTCTCTTGAAGGTATAAATGGCCATTTAATATATACTGGTATCTATAGAAAATTCAATGAAATTAGTTGGAAAATGTGTGGCAATAGTTGCCACCCTTCTCATACCTTAACAGCTATTCCTTATGGAGAATTTATTAGAATAAAAAGATTAAATACTGATATTAAATTAGCTTATAATGAAGCTCTTAAGGTAGCTGAAATGTTTATAAATAGAGGATATGATCCAACAGATGTTAAGAATAGTTTTAGTAAGGTATTTAAAAATAATAATGTTATAAATACATTTAATAGTGGTTACAACAAAAATAGTTACAATAATAATAAATCAAATGGAGAAGATGTTTTTTGTTACTAAGCACACTAATTTTTCTTGTATTATTAATGAATTGGTTAAACAGTATTGGAATTTTATTAAAAAATACATTATTTCATTAAAAGATACCAAGTTAGTTATATCATATAAAAAAGGCAGAAGTATTCAGGACTTTTTAGTACATAGTATTTATAAGGAACCTAAGATTAATACATTAAATAACATGAAAGTTGTAGGAACTTTTCCCTGTGGGAATTGTTCCATTTGTAAGTATATAGTCACTGAGGTGGGCAGGATTAATGGAAAAAATTTCACTACTAGAGCTAAATATTCTTGTTTGAATAAGGGAATAATTTATGTTATTTTTTGCACGTGTAATAAGTATTATATTGGTGAAACGAAGAGAATGTTAGCAGACAGAATCAAAGAGCATGTTAGAGATGTAAAAAATAAAAAATTCAATAGTCCTATTGCGGAACATTTCAATTCTGTACATAATGGCAGTATTGGTTGTATGAAAGTTACTATATTGGAACATGTACCTCTTTATTATAATAATGTGGAATATCAAAAGAATATATTGAGACAAAGAATCTATTTTAATTATGAAATATGGTACTTTATGTCCTTATGGTTTGAATAGAGAATGTAATTGGCAAAGCCTTATTTAGAACTGTGACTTTAAATGTGTATAATTTCTTTTAATTAGTTGATTGTTTAATTGAGTCAATTGTTTTATGTTGTATATATTATGATTTTTTAAAAAGCTTTACTGTTTTACTCTGTAAAGGCTGTTGGCCGAGGCGCTAGAGAAATTGAATTAAGCTGATTAAATTTTCAAGTAACGGAAGGTAGAGCTGGGACTCGCTGTTTGTTCTTGTTGTTGCTGAATATGTCATACGATGCCCGACTGAAGAAACTCCAGCTCTATTCAGTCGCATACCGTCTGCTCAGAGGTGATCTGTGCCTGACATACAAGGCCATGTCCAACCCGGAATTAATGGACATGCTCCACCTCAAAAAATCCAAATCCACCAGAGCCACAAGAGCAAGAGACTTAAACCTCAACACGGATATAAATAGGACGTGCTGGAGGGACAGATTCATCACCCAGAGACTCCCTAGACTATGGAACAGAATCCCAGTCCATGTGAGGCAGAGCCCCTCACTGACTCTGTTCAAGAGAAATCTTGACGAGTGGATGGGAGATGGTAGGTTTACCCCGGGAATCATCTCCGTGTCACTGCTGGACAGAGGCACAGCAAACTAATGGGTATAGTATTCTCATCCTAAGGGGTGGTGAAAGCCACACACACTCTGGCTAGGCTTATAAATGCCCTAGGGCAGATAGCCTAGTATAAACCTATGAACCTATGACACCGTATCGCACCAGCATTTTATGCAATGAACTCTTCTACAAGTCTCTCTTATTCCTCCCTTAAATGGTTCCCTAATTACCTATCTGAAAGGCAACAAGCAGTGAAATAGCAGGACCTCTCTTCCAGTTACCATAGGTATCCTTCAGGGCTCTTTACTAGGACCCTTTCTCTTATATATTTTTATAAACAACCTTCACACTGCCATAAACCAAGCGAATACAATACATTATACTAATGATTCGACTTTAATATGTACAACATTCACAACATTCAGACAAGAAATTATTCAAATTTCTCTCTCTCTAATCGAAACTTGGCTGAAAATTTCAAATGTACTCCTTAATCCCAATAAAACAAAACTGATGCTCTTCACCCCAAAACATTATATCCATCAAAAGCAATCCTTCTTCATAACATCTGCAAATAATACTAATACTTCGGTAGTAGTACATACTAAATTCCTGGGCGACTGCAATAGAGGACAATCTTAAATTAGATCAACATATTCTTCAATTAAAAAGACCCACCAAAAACTTGGCTCCCTTTACAGGGCAAAATAGCACCTTACAGAGCCAGCAAGAAATATGCCTTATATAGCCTTACAAAACTAAGTTCTACACTAAAATCCAAACTAGCCTCCTATTACAACAAAGTAGCTACCACTTGCTACCAACACTGCACAATGAACTCACTATTGCCATGCCTTAAAATAGCTACAATGGTTAGAGCTTAGCAACTACATAACATACTCTCAGCTTGTTATGGCATACAAACTGATATATTATCCTGAACAATGACCTGCATTAAAACAAATATTACTGCCCTACACTCCTCGCAAGGATCTTCTTCAGTAGATCGAAATACCCCAACACAAACTCAAAGACTAGACGAAAACATCACAAATTCACATCTATGAATGCTAACAAAGCCGAATGTTTTAAACAAAGAATCAACAAATGCGCATGTCCAAAAGTTACAGGAGGATTTGAATGAACACTGTGGGAAACACTGAAACAAATCTATATATTAATACACACAAAAAAATATATAATTTTTCCAATGTTTTTTGCAAGGGGTCAAGGCCCTACCCTGCAAATTATATATCCAACTCCAAAATCGCACTACAGTGAGGGAAAAAGGTTAATTTCCCGATCCTCACTGTACTGCAATCTCTATTCACAATCAGAAAAAAAAAAAAACATTTTCTCTTGCATATTATGTTACACCAAAGAAGTTGTCATTCTGAGTTTAGCACAATGTCCATTCAAATTCTCCAACTACTTCCAGACATGCGCATTATCTGATTCGCTGTTTCAAACTTTTGGCTTTGCTAAAATTTGCACATGTATATCTGCGATGTCTTCATCTCATCTTTATGATTTTCAGTGTTATGGTGTTTTGATCTACTGAAGCAAATCCCCCCCCACAATGACGTCCATTCTGGTGATAAATTTCTGCTTAGCACTGCTAATGCAAATAATTCACGGTTACATCTCCAAAGTCTAGAATACCATCCCTACACAAGTACAAATGACTATCAGTCTCCCAAGCTATAAAATCCATCTTAAACACCACCTTACCCAATCCTGGTCAAGCTCATGTTCATCACCAGGTTGATACTTCTAGTGAAAGCACAAACTTCTTATTACTTCTCACTTTTTGCCCTCCTCTGCTTGAATCAAAACATCCCTTTTTCATGCCCCCTCTTAAACACTGCTCAGCTTTCTCTTTTTCTAACTGTCCCCATCCACCACTCTACCCTTTTCATGGATCCCCTGTATACCTAAGTTATACACCTTCTAGATATACCAATTTGGAACAAGCAGCCTAAACAGAACTAAAACCACACCATACTAACTTGGCCATATGCTACCACTATCCTCCTTCTATTGCCCTACCATTGGACCAGTAATCAAAGAGCCTCCATCCTCACCTCTATTGTATTAGCAGTGGGGGCTGTACATTGGGAGGATGACAGGTACACACAGTATTTCCAGATGCAGCTCTCTGCATCAATTGCAATTTCCCTTCAGAGCACGCAGACACCACAGTCAGTTCGGGGCTGGTTTCTTCCTCTTTCTCCTGATCCCCAATAAGACTCTCCACTGGCACAGATAAGCGTTGAGATCTCAGCTGAGTAGCCAAGCCAAGACCTCCAGCACCCTTTCTGTCCAACCTGTGCTTCGTGTCCCTGCCCAAGTAGCTGACACACACACTGAAGTTTGATTTACACACACACACACACACACACACACACACACACACACACACACACACACACACACACCTGGGAAAGGCTGGCACAGGTTTACTAGCTATGCTCTTTTTTGACCACTGCCACCAGCCAGCTCTCCTTATCAGCTACTTTAAGGCCTTAACAAAGGGTGTCCAATCTTACTGTGTAATGTTACTATCAATAAAAATGGTAGTTTGACCGAGAGCAAGGCTATTAGGAGTGGCCCACAATGTCACCAAATAAATATGCAAGTACTCTCAGAACTCAAATATCTCTTGACAGATCAGCCACAATGAAATGTTTAAATACATTTAATATTAAATAGTAAAAGAACAAGACAATACTAAATATATATTTACAGTGGCATCAGAGTTCAAAATCACAGGAATTTAAAACACTGCAGGGCAGTCTCAAATAAAGAAGACTATCTGAGCTAGGCTTTGCTATATTCCTGACTATATCTAAGAGAATTACTGTAACTTAAGAACGAATGTACTACAGAGGTAGGCAGATGTGGTGAATGGATTTTCTCTAGTTGTTGTCAGGTCAAAGGCAGAATACAAAATGTGGTGTCTCACTCAGACTTCTTAAGTCAATATCTGAAATATTACTGCTGGAATAGCTTGCAGAATGACACCATTTCTTGTCATCTGACTGTCCCAGGTGAACCCCCCACTGTTGCAATCTGGCAGTATTTAGCATCTGCATGTGAAAATACATAGATAAGCGCTTTTCTTCAGAACTTTGATAAATGCTGGAAGTCATAAAACAATAAAACTTCCAAGACCATACAAAAAGTTCCCCAGTTTTAGACAATGTGTCTCCTTGCTGCCATAAAGTAATTTAATTTCAGCTATTTTTCTGAAATTTACCAGACTGAGGTTACCCTCCTGTATCCTAGTTTTCACTGTTAAAATATATATGTTTACACAGTTACAATACTGCGTGTACATTTCTGTTCTCCTCCAGCAGGGCACACTGTGGATACATCTTTAAGCTCAGTACTTTATAAAATATCTTTTCAATACACGTCTGTACAAACCTAGTTTGATATATACATGACATACAGTTCTAATACATTTGTAACACAAGCATCTTAAGTGAAGCATGTTGACATTCACAAATGACAACTATTTACAAAATTCCAGACAGCTGTGCTGGCAATATCTCCCTTTGTCATACTTCTATATAAACCATGCTGATCTTCACAAATCATGAAAACCACTCCTGTTAACTGAAGCAATTGCCCAAAATACCCAGTCCAACAAAAAAGTTCCAAACAATGATTTATTGATGAAAACGTATAGCAGCCAGTACATATAAAACAGTCCACAGCACTGATGTAGTAGTTCAATAAAACCAAGAAAAATCTACAGCTCAAGTATTCCATACGAAAGAAGACTAGGTAAGCGATTTCATCTGATCCATTCACAGACTATCAAAGCCATGGAAATGCACTGTGTGGTTGTTTAAATAGTTGTCATTTCTTGACACAATTAACTCATTAAAGCAACAGTGTAAAAAATTACTATAAGAAAAATGTAGTTAAAAATGAAACAGAAATGGAATTAAAAATATTTATAACTTGTGTATCAGTCCTCTAACAAATTAAAAAAATATATATAAATATTCCGTTAACTACTTTTTATAACTTAAGTGCCCTATGCTTCAATACAGGCACCAAGGATAAATGGTCATTAATACCAGGGTGAGTTTGGCGTTTACTGTCAATTACCACTTTAATTCCCTTCTCCCTATTTCATTACACCAATCCCCTCCCCTCTCACTGAATCTTACTACTTCTAAAATCCCAAACTTGTATCCTTTAAAATTAGTACATTTCTGTGTGTGTTTATATAGGGCATTATCATTGTGAGCTTCCATTGCATATTAAGTGCTCGTAAATCCTTTTTCTCAGGGATCTTTCTGTTTTACCTACATAAAACATATTACACGTCTGAAAAACGCTCAACATAAATCAAGCCCCAGGTATGACAATTCCCCCCTGCCAAGTATAATCTCTGTGGGGGATCCCCTATACAAATCTCTGTACTCTCTAAGATATGTGGACACCGATTACATCCATCACATCTCATGGTTCCCCTTTTTTCATCTGTAAGTAAAAGGGGATGTTCCAACAGATGTTTCATGTTGTGACCTAACTTGTATGAAAATAATGGACCTTTACCCAAGGAATTAATCAGGTCATCGTTACCTTCCAAAATAATCCAGTTTTTATTAAGAACAGCCCGTAACTTGTGACCAAAGGTGCCATAGTGTGTAACCATGGAGTAAGAATGGGTACTATTAACAGAAGAGGACCGATTTTTGGCCAACTGGGGTTGCCCTAACAAAGGGGTGTACCTAGTGCCCCATCCATTTAAGATGTCCATAACCAAATTCACGGACAAAGTCCTCCAGGTAGTCCCTGTCAGTAAACATCTCTGTTAGTTGACCTAATTCCCTTTTCAAACTGTCTTGAGTTGAACACATTCTGGCCCCCCACTAATCATTTGTCCTCTCACTAAGTTATTTTTAACATGAAAGGGATGGTGGCTGTTATAACTTAAAAAACTGTTACAATATGTTGGTTTGCAATATACCTTGGACGTAAAGGTGTTCAATTTTAAATCCTTAGTAATGTTGACATCTAAGTAATTAGTAATGGAATCATATGTATGTGTGAATTTGAAGTAATCACATACACTGCTGATATAATAAACAAAATTATTGGCTACCACAGCCTGCCCGTTCCACAAAATAAAAAACATGTTCTAGGTATCACAAATACAAAAGCCAATGTCTTGCATAATCTGATCCAAAGATAAAACGTCTTTCCCACATGGTCATAACCAAATTTGCATACATCTGGGTACAACTCAACCCCATGTCGACCCTTTTTTGCTGGCTACAATACTCTTCTTCAAAATTGAAATAATTATCGTTGAGGACTAATTCCAGGAGTTCCGTCACAAAACTGATCATATTAGCGTTCAAATCACTATATTCCAGTAGGGCCTCCTGAAACAATTCAAATCCAATATCATGGGGGATAGAACCAAACAAATCTACTACATCAGTTGTTGAAAAATCTGTAGTCTCCTCCAAGAATTCATGTTGTATTCTGGACAAAAAATCCCAGGAGTCAGAAAGGATATGAGCTATACTAAACAATGCGTCTAAGTCGCCAGTCAATAAACACTTGTAATGATTATGTGGAGCTATTATGTGTTACTACAATAAGTCTGTAGGGGGGGGTGTAACACACTTTTGTGTACTTCAGGTATGCAGAAGACAGTTGGGATGTAGGGATATTTATTCTGCAGAAAGTTATACAATTCTTCATAATCACCCCCTGTGGTAAACTGCCTTCCAAAAACAATTGTAGCCTCCTATGGGAAATATTAAATTCATTTAGAGAGGCTACTTCATATTTGTCCGTGTCCAGTAGCATGTTAGTTTTGTCACAAACAATCTATTTTGTCTACCAGGACAACAACACCCCCTTGTCTGGCTTCATAACACATACAATGTCAAAACCCATTAAAAAAGGGGGACAACAGACCCCAAGAGGGAGCCCACAGAGAGGTCCCAGGAAGTTCTGGAACAACGAGAACCACAACAGGTATTAAGTCACCAAGGCTCCCCTTGCAGGATTATTTCTAGTTTTGATGGTTAGCTATTGAGTCTGAATGGGTTTAATATTTTTAATTATACAGAGCAACCCATTACGGTCATTAATTTTACTTTATTCGAAAAAGGGTTTAAATTTGTTCCTGCTAGGAAGCTGTATATAGAGGGTGTTGACTGAATTAAAATTTTATATTAGAAAGCTTAACCTGTGTTTATTTTTTCAGGATACAGGTGAACCAAAGGGTTATTTATCCAGCAGGTTTAGGCAAAAGACTGTATTCAACCCCCCCTCTTTGTATCCTTTTTAGCTTATTTTTGAAAAAGTTTGCCCCAGATAAATTTTTCAGGAGTTCCATGGTCACATGGAAAAGTTTTTCATTCTTACTAAGGAAGAATTGACACTCCTAAATCAGTTAAGGTGTTTTGACATTGTACATGTTATGAAGCTGGACAAGGGGGGTGGTGTTGTCCTGGTAGACAAAATAGATTATGTTAATGACCTAACATGCTACTGGACACTGACAAATATGAAGTAACCTCTCTAAATGAATTTAATATTTCCCTTAGCAGGCTACAATTGTTTTTGGAAGACAGTTTACTACAGGGGGTGATTAATGAAGAATTGTATAACTTTCTGCAGAATAAATATCCCTACATCCCAGCTGTCTTTGGCATACCTAAAGTACACAAAAATGTGTTACACCCCCCCTTAGAGACTTATTGTAGCAGCACATAATAGCTCCACATACTCGTTAGGAGTGCTTATTGACTGGCTACATAAGGACACATTGTCTAGTATAGATCATATACTTTTTGACTCCTGGGATTTTTTTGTGCAAAATACAACATGAATTCTTGGAGGAGACTACAGGTTTTTCAACAATTGATGTAGTAGATTTGTTTGGTTCTATCCTCCATGACATTGGACTTCAATTGTTTCAGGAGGCCCTACTGGAATGCAGTGATCTGAACGCTAATATGATTGATTTTGTGACAGAACGCAATGAATTAGTCCTCAACAATAATGATTTAATTTTAAGAAGAAGAGTATTATAGGCAGAGAGAATGGGTCACCACAGGCTTCAGTTGTGCCCAGATGCATGCAAATTTGATTATGACCATGTAGGAAAGATGTCTTATTTTTGGATCAGATTATGCAAGACAATGCCTTTTGTATTTGCGATACCTGGACAATGTTTTTATTTTGTGGAAAGGGCACGCTGTGGTAGCCGATAATTTTGTTAATTATATCAACAGTGTATGTGAGATTACTTCAAATTCACACATACATATGATTCCACTACTATTAATTACTTAGATGTCAAAATTACCAGCGATTTAAAATTGAGCACCTTTACGTCCAAGGTATATCGCAAACAGACATACTCTAACAGTTTTTTTAAGTTAAAACAGCCACCATCCCTTTCATGTTATAAAAAAAAAAAAAAAAAAAAAAAAAAAAAACTTAATGAAAAGACAAATGATTAGGGGGGGCCAGAATGTGTTCATCTCAAAACAGTTTGAAGAGGGAATTAGGTCAACTAACACAAATGTTTACCGACAGGGGCTACCCGGTGGACTGGGTCCGTGAATTGGGTATGGACATCTTAAATGGATGGGGCACTAGATACACCCCTTTGTGAGGGCAACCCCAATCGGCCAAAAATCAATCCTCTTCTGTTATTAAAAGTACCCATTCTTACTCCATGGTTACACACTATGGCTAAAAAAAGACCAAAGTAGCAAAAGCAAACCAAACAATCCAAAAAAGCACATGAGGCTAAAAACCAAGAATACAGCCAAACAATTTATTTGAACACTGGTAAGCACTTTCATCTGGACCAGATGAAAACGCTTATCAGTGTTCAAATAAATTGTTTGGCTATATTCTTGGTTTCCAGCCTTGTGTGATTTTTTAGATTGTTTTACACATTATGGCTCCTTTGGTCATAAGGTACGGGGCTATTCTTAATAAAAACTGGATTATTTTGGAAGGTAACAATGACCTGATTAAGTCCCTGGGTAAAGGTCCATTATTTCTGTACAAGTTACGTCACAACATAAAACATCTGTTGGAACATCCCCTTTTACTTACAGCTGAAAAAAGGGGAACCACGAGAAGTGGTACATGTATCTTAGATAGTAAGGAGATTTGGATAGGGGATCCCACACAGAGATTATACTTGGCAGGAGGGAATTGTCAAACTAAGGGCTTGGTTTATGTGAATGTATGTCAGGGGTTTAATATGTTTTACGTAGGTAAAACAAAGATGCCTGAGTAAAAGGATTAATGAACATTTATATGCAATGGAAACTCACAATAACAATAATGCCCTATATAAACACACACAGAAATGTACTAATTTTAAAGGATACAAGTTTGGGATTTTAGAAGTAGTAAGATTCTGTGAGGGGAGGGGATTGGTGTAATGAAATAGGGAGAAGGGAATTAAAGTGGCAATTGACACGAAACACCAACCAACCCCCCTGGTATTAATAACCATTTATCCTTGGTGCCTGTATTGAAGCATAAGGCACTTAAGTTATAAAAAGTAGTTAACTGAATATTTATATTTTTATTTTTTTTAATTTGTTAGGAGGACTGATACACAAGTTATAAATATTTTTAAATTCCATTTCTATTTCATTTTTAACTACATTTATCTTATTGTAATTTTTTACACTGTTGCTTTAACGAGTTAATTATGTCAGGAAATAACTATTTAAACAACCACACAATGTATTTCCATGGTTTTGATAAAGTCTGTGAATTGATCAGACGAAAGAGCTTACACCTAATCTTCTTTTGTATGGAATACTTGAGCTGTGGATTTTCTTCGTTTTATTGAACTACATCAGTGTTGTGGACTTTTTTATATGTACTGGCTGCTATACATTTTCATCAATAAATAGTTGTTTGGAACATTTGTGGTGGACTGGGTATTCTGGGCAAATGAGTCAGTTCACAGGAGTGGTTTTCGTTTTCTGGTGTTTTTTTTTTACTCCTGCACACTCCTTTTTTACTTGATATTCACAAATGACATAATTATTTACAAAAGTCCAGCTAGCTGGGCAGGCAGTATTGTCTTTCTTCACAGTTCTCCCCTCTCGAAGATTCAAGCTAGTTTTTCAAGTGACCCCTGAAATGTTGCTCGAGAGGGATAAGCCTATCTGAGAATACCTTACCCCAATTCCCTGTCTTGAGATCCCAAGCTGCCTTTGCATTGCTGACTCCAGTACAGTGCTGCACTGTCGCATCATATGCCTGTAACCCTAGGCTTCACCACAGTAATTTAAGATTTTGTTGGCTGGCTCATTTTAGCCATAGATCCCACACAAACTCCTCCTCCTCTTACTGCAAATAATGCACCAGCGCCTCCCTATCACTGCAAGGTTTCATCATGTTAACATGGTACAGTCTGTGCTCCTGCCTCCTGCCTAGCGATTCTACTATGCAGTTAACAGCACTGACCTTCCTTACCACCTTGAAGGGTCCCTCCCAAGCTGCCTGCAGCTTGTTGTGTCCAACAGGAAAGAGAACAATAACCTGCTGCCCTACAGTATACTCTCTAGCTTGAGCATTCCTGTTATACCAGACCTTTTTCTGCTGTTGGGCTTCTGCCAGCTTCTCCTGGGCCAAGCTCATGAGTTTCATGAGCCTTGTCATGAGGTTTAGGACATATGCCATAACAGACTCCTTGTGGGATTTCACACACACTCCTACTCATCACAAATCAAATCTTGAGGTCCCCTCACTTTGTGCCCATATAGTAACTAAAAAGGTGAAAAACTTGTAGATTCCTGGGGCACCTCTCTGTAAGCAAACAGATGGGACAAATATGTGTCCCACTCCCTGTTAAACAGGTCTGAAAATGACTGTAGCATGGTCCTTAGTGTACAGTTTAACCTCTCCACCAGACTATTAGTCTGGTGGTGGTAAGGGGTGGTCTTTAGGTGCTTCACCCCACAGTGCTTCCACAGACAAGCCAGCAGGTCTGACTTGAAATTGGCAACTCTGTCGGTCAGTATTTCTTCTGGGAAACCTACCCTGCTGAATACCTCTAACAAAACTTTTGCCACTTTCTGCCTCAATGGAAGACAGAGCTACCGCCTCAGGGTATCTGGTAGCATAATCTACTACCACTAAGATATACTTTCCTGTGGCCCTTGGGGTACTCAGAGGTCCCACAATATCCATAGCTACCCTATGAAATAGCTCCTCAGTCACAGGCAAAGGCAATAAAGGAGCTTTGACACTGTTTCCTGCCTTGCCTGCTTTTTGGCACTGCTCACACGTCTGCAGTATGCTGTTACATCTCCGAAAATCCCAGACCAATAAAAGTTCTGTATACCAAGTCACTTTGTACACTTTATGCCCATATGACCTGCAGAGGGAATATCATGGGCTATGGCTAGAAGTGCCAGATGGTAAGCTCTGGGCACTACCAACTGCTGTGTTTTGTCATCCTCTAGCCCTCCCTCAGGGGTCCACTCTCTATATAGTAACCCTTTGTCTCAGTATACAGATTATCCCCTTCCTGGAGAATCAGGTGCCTCACTAGCGACTTCCCTCGGGCCTTGTAATGTAGGGCCTGTCTCAGCTCTCCTTGTAACCCTTCCCAGCTCCCCTTCCACAGGAAGTCGGATATTCTCGGACAGCGGTGCCTCACTGTCAGCCTGGGTACAACTACTCACCTCTGCCCTTGTAGTCACTCTGTCCAAGGGAACATCAGTACCCACAAGCAACTGTGGCTCACCTTCAGTCACACTGCTAGAGGGTAGCTCCCTTGCTGAAGCAGCCACCTCATCACTCCTGGCTTCAAGTGTGCAGTCTGTCTGCCCCCCCCCCCCAGGCTACCACACCCACATGTTTGTCTCCAAGCCTGACTGTGTGTAACTGCATGCACACAAGGTACTGCACTAGCAAAATCATTCATATCAGGACATCTGCAGGGATATGCTCAAACACACCTAATTGCTTGCTTTCTCTTTTCCACCCTTCTAGTCAAGTCAAATCCTAGCCAAAGGTATTTGGAATGGGGTCCCTCCTACAGCTCTGATTGGAGTAGACTGCATGCAAATAGTACTCCTCTTTAACCACTGCAGGCTTCACAATGGTTAGGTCAGAGGGCGTCTCTCTCTCAGCAGTGGCCCATGTTCCATCTATTAAGATAGGATATAACCTCTTGTGACAGTTTGGTACCCTTGTTGTCTCCAGACAACTTACTGCTGGCATTCTGTCATTCCCACCTACTGGCGCTCTCAACTTTTGTTCCCCACCTTGCCTCCATTAACATCTACATGCTGCATGGCCCCACTGGTTCCATTTAAAATATTTAGCCCTTGATCCTGGCTGTGTACCTGAACTAGTGACTTCCCCTGCTACTGGCCGGACTCTGTTGGGGCAGTTTAGGCTGCCCACCATGGGTTCCCCTAGGCCCATGTGCAGCACTGGGTATCCCTTTCCTGTGCAATGATGCCCTTCTTGCTAGGTATAGGTCCCCCCCCCTAACTCATCTGCGGTCCTGCATTCCCTATCTGCCAACCAGATTCTCATGTCCTCAGGCAAAGTGCTAAGGGCTTGTTCCCTCACCAAATGTCTGCCATCCCATCAAAAGTAGTGACCTGACACACACCCACCCACCTATGAAAATAAGTGCTTAGTTCAGCAATATATTCATACACACTTACATTTACCTTATGTCTGTGCTCTCATACTTTTTTACTATAAACTTCAGGTGTTAACTTAATTTTTAACAGTATTGTAATTTAATCAATCAGTATCAGACAGTATATAAATAGCAGTTACAGCTTTACCATGGAGTAAAGAGGTTAGGAACCGTACCCCAGATCCCTTGGTCAACATTATACTCTTTACATACCCATTCAAACATATGACTAAAACTATCCAAATTAATCAACCTATGTATTTTCTGGAAGAAATTTACTGACCTATGTTGCTTCTGGGGTTCGGTTATTCCCTTCCCCCATTACCTCCATAACCCTGGAGAAGAGTAAGCATTTCCTTTTCATGCTGCCACTGCCTCTCATTTTCTTCAGCTTCCAGACATCTCAGTGTCTCTGTAGATTATATTTCCAACTGCTTGGCCTCCAGTTCAAGTCTCTAACTCCAGACAGAGTTTTAAGTCCTCTGTGGAAAGGTTAAACTGTCCATTTTCTGAGAGCTGTAAATCCCCAAGGCCAGTCTGTTTGTCCTCCTGGTTTGATGATCTGTGATGCAGCTGTGACTAAGGCTGCAATCATTTCCGCTTTAGGCAGGTTAGGATGCCCCAGTCCTTTGGCTTCGCACATCTCAGCCAACTGGCTCCTTATCAGCTTCCCATACTCCTCTGGTGACATCCTTGCCTGCTCTCCCTGACTAACTAAAGCTAACAAAAAAAAATAAAACTATTGTGATATGAAACTCTGAATGTTCACTGTGTGGCTAAAAAACACCTTCAGTGACCACTGCTTACAGGCTACAGGAGTTCAATAGCTACACCACACTGCCACCAATATATTTGATGCCTTACCACTGGACCAGTAATCAAGGAGCCTCAATCCTCACCACTGGCACCAGTGGGTGACGTATACTGACAGGATGACAGGTACCACACAGTATTTCCAGATGCAGCTCTCTGCATCAAGTGCCGTTTCACTTAAAAGCACACAATGACCACAACCAGACTGGGGCTGGTTTCTCTCTTTCTTCAGATCCCCAGTAAGACTCCCCCGTAGCACAGCTATAGAGTTGAGATCTCAGCTGAGTGGCCAAGCCAAGACCTCCAGCACCCTCTCTGTCCAACCAGTGCTGTGTGTCCCTGCCCTAGTAGCTGACATACACACTCTGAGGTTTGACTTATACACACACCTGAGAAAGGCTGGCACAGGTTTACTAGCTATACCCCATTTTGCCCAGACTATAAGGTAGTTATCACTGCCCCCAGCCATCTTCTTATCGGCTACTTTAAAGGCCTTAACAAAAGGTGTCCAATCTTACTGTATAATGTTACTATCAATACAAATGGTAGTTTGACCGAGAGCAAGGCCATTAGGAGTGGCCCACAGTGTCACCAAATAAATATGCAATTACTCTCAGAACTTAAATACATCTAAACAGATCAGAAAAGAACAAGACAATACTAAATACAAATTTACAGTGACAGAGTTCAAAATCGCAGGAAATATTTAAAACATCATTGCAGGACAGTCTCCAATAAATAAAGAAAAATATCTAAGCTAAGCTTTCCTATATTCCTGACTACATCTAAGACAATTACTATAACCTAAGAACTTACGTATTACAGAGCAAGGCAGCTGTCTTGAATGGATCTTCTCTAGTTGTCGTCAGGTGAAAGAATACAGAATGTTGTGTCTCACTCAGAGACTTCTTAAGTTAATACCTCAAATATTACTGCTGGGATAGCTTGGAGAATGACAATTTCTTATCAACTAACTCAATCCTTGGTGACCCCCCCCCCCCCACTGCTGGAATCTGGCAGTATTTAGCATCTGCCTGTGAAAATAGATGCCGCAAGTCATAAAACACTTCCAAGACAATACAGAAAGTTCCCTAGTTTTAGACAATGTCTCCCCTTGCTGCCATAAAGTAATTAAATTTCAGCTATTTTACTGAAATTTATTAGACTGAGGTTAACCTCCTGTATCCCAATTTCCACTATTAAAATAAATACGTTTACACAGTTAAAAAATAGTGCATGTACATTTCTGTTCTCTTCCAGCAGGGCACACTGTGGATACATTTTATAAAGTACTGAACTTAAAGATATCTTTTCAACACACATCTGTACAAATCTAGTTTGATATATACATGACATACAGTTCTAATACATTTGTAACACAACCATCTTACATGAAGCATGTTGACATTCACAAATGACACAACCGGTGACAGAATTCCAGACAGCTGTCCTGGCAGTTATCTGCCTTTATCACACTTGTATATAAATCATGTCTATATGCACAAATGGCATATCATTTACAAAATTCAAGCAAGCTGGGTTGGCTGTATAGCCTTTTGTCACACTCCTATACATGACTAATTTCCCCTCCTACATAATTTTATAACTTACTTCATTATATCTCTTGTGCTCTTTACAAACCCATACAACACTAAAATGTCTCTTTCTACATAATTTTATAACTTTACTATGTACCTTGAACTCTTTACAAACCTTTCTTTACTGAATGCAAGAACACTAAACTTTGTAACAATCTTTTCCATTCTGCAGTATCACTCCATTTACTTCCTGCAAGATTTTAGTGCTACAAGAACTGTATAAATATAATGGTTTATGTAAATACTGTACTATATATATCGTCTTGTAATTATACTGATTGTTTTTTTCCATGAGAAATGTAACTTTTTTTTCTGAGAACTATCTGTAATTTACTTGTTTAATATAAATGTACTGTGTTAACATTTTTCTCCCTGGGCCTCAGCTAAAAATTGTCTCTTCCCAGTCTGACTTTACCAGTCAACAAAAAATTGACTAAATAAATAAATATTCTTTTGTCTCATAAATGCACAGCATCTGCAGCCTGGGGCATTGCAAGGAAAGGTTCCTATCTATAGCTCTGTGGAAGAATCAATTTCTTTTTCTAACCAACCTTCTAATATTTCCAACTTTTGATACATGAAGAATGGTTGAGAGTCCAGAACCTGACTGATAGACTGGTTCCCCCTTATAATACTCCAGTTTTCAACCATTTTTCTTTGTATTACATTTTAATCCTTAGAATATGTTAGGATTATACTTCTTTTACATTTGTCATTTCCTTCACTGCTATTTGGTTGCATGGCATATAACGGTTTCCTTATGGCGGGGTTAGCAGAGCTGGATCATTACTTTGTTTGAGTTTAATGGGTCCCACTGTGTTTGCCAAAAATTCCCATTGTATCCTCTTTCCAGAAAATCTTGCTGCACAGTTGAACTAGGTTGGTGAGAAACTAGTTTATCTCTGCAGTAACTCTGACTATTCTCATTCCTTGTGATTTGATATTCTCTCAGTGACTTTGGGGTGCATGCTGTTTGCATGCAGGTGTAGATTCACTCATGCAAGTAATTCTTGAGCTTCTCCTTGTTTCTGTCTTTACAGGTGGTGATGTCCAGGAATTCCTGCTGTGTTGTAAAGATCATGTGCTAAGTTTATTCGTGTCTCTGATGAAAATTACCTCAGATAAAGCTAGTAGTATGCATCCGTGTGATTCTCACTGGTGCTACGTTTTCAGTCTCCAAAGTCTGAAATACGTTGGGTGCTAGGGCCATTAGGAAGGCAGAAGCCACTGCCGGTTGGATTTTCTCTCAGTTTGTGTTGGATATTTGTCTCTGTAGTAATTTTTACACCTTGCCAGCTTAAGTTTCCTAGTTTTGGTGTTCTGCTCAAATTTGGTCACCCTTTCTTTCATGAGTTTTAATGTTTCTGATATGAGAACATTTTGAAATGAATGCCTACATTTTATTTCCAGTTACTTGATGGATGCTTCAAGTACATCTTGTTGCCTTTTGTTATTCTCCAGTATAGTTTGTTAGCTTCAACCCAGTTTCTTCCAGCATATTATACCATTTGTTGTTGAGATCAGGATCCACACATATGGGTCTTTTCTTAATTTTAAGCCCTTTGGGAACCAGTTTAGTTTCAAAGATTTGTGTTTAGATGTTTCCTCGCAGGGGAGGTTCTCTATTTTTTTAAACTGTCTCTCCAGGGTTTGTTGTGTTTTCCTGATTTTAATACTGTTTATTACTGGGGGATCCAGTGGTAGGGTGCTACTGTTATAAAAATTCCTTTTGAAACTCGAAGCAGGGCATAAAAAATAGTTTCACTAAGACCTTGGTCATTGCTGGGGACCTACAGGAGTGTCATCCACTGTACTTGTCAAGATTTGTTGGGCAGCCTTCTTCTTGAAAAGATTTTCAGCTAAAAGTCCAGGTATTACCCAGGTTCAGCAGTCTAGGGGCATACAAAATTCCTCCAGTTCCTGCATATGAAGACAGTAAGTCAATCCTCATACTTGGAAGTTGACCTAGGAAATATTGAATAACCAGGACTAACGCATAATCAAACATAACCTAGTAATGAGGAAATGTACTTTTCCAGTCTTAAGGGTAGTTCACACTTTCCTTAAGGAAGAGCAAAGCAACAAGGAAAAACTAGCTGTACAGGAACGACTGCTGTAGATATTGGTATACAAATTACTAAAATGAGCGGTTGTCACAACTGCTCATGCAAGATTTATTTATTTACAGTTTGTTTACCAGTATAGTCCACTGGGCCAAGAACAACCCATTTTCAATGGAATCCTGGGGAGAAAAGCTCCATAAAAACATTATACAATGTAAACAAATCATTAAGTAATACAGTAAAACAGGTGAAGAACTTTGTGCAAGAAATTAGTTTACAGTAGAAATTTAAAAAAGAAAACGTAAGAAAAACATTAGTAAATATTCACAAATACATTTGATTCCACAATGGAAATCTAACAGTAGAGGAAAAAGATCATAACGGAGTTATAGTAGAGTAAGGGATAAGAGGAGTTAAATGTAGAAGTAAGAAAAGAGGGTAAAGTAAGTAGTAGTAGTGTAAGAGTAAAGAAGTAGAGAGAAAGGTGGTGAAGAGGCAGTGTAGCTGCAGTATGATGAATGAGAAGAGAGCAAGTTAGAGAGAGAAAACAAGGTATAGTGCAGAGGGGAGTTATGAGGGGAGACAGCAGAAACATTCCCAGAGATATAGGAGATGGAAATGAAGCAAGGTCTTAGAGGTAGAGTCAGACTGAGAAAACAGGGTATAATACAGAGGAGAGTTATGTGGGGTGAGAGCAGGATCATTCCCAGAGGGATGCGAGATGGGAATGAAGCAAGGTCTTAAAGGTAGGGTGGTTATTGGTGGTACGAATAATAGGTGGCAGAGAGTTCCAAAGGCCTGCTAGAGAAAAGGATAGTAGATGTTTGCCTGGTGTGCAGGCAGGCCTGTACAGTTCAATCAGATTCTGGTTACTGGATCTTAGAAGTCTATCAGGTAGATTGTACTTTCCTATGAGTGAGATCAAAATAAACTACCAGATAAAATATCTAGGAATAATATTTACTTCAGACTTCAAAGATATTATAAACAATAATCTACTAACTACATGGACTAGTATTCAAAACGATATGGGTAGATGGAAGAACATTAATAGGTCTCTACTGTCAAAAGCTAGTGTTGTCAAGATTAATTTTCTACCAAGAATACTCTTTCAATTAAATGCTACCTTTTCAAATATACCCCAAAACTTCTTCCTTGCCATGGAAAAAGCTATATCAAGATTCTTATGGTATCCAAAATCTACCAGAATTAAATATGCAAAACTTGTACTCGCCAAAGATAAGGGGGGGATTGGGGTTACCTGATTTTAAGCTTTACTAAAGTACAATTACTGTATACATACTAATACAAATAATAAACTATGACTCGTATATAAATACTTGGACACCCCAGTGGACCAAAATCTGGTATAAACAGTTGAAATCCCTTGGCTGTAATATCAAATCCTTACCATTCTTGAATTTAAACCAGGCTAGCATATACATGAAGAATTTACACCTACTAATTAAAAACATGACTCTTATAACATAGAAACGATTTAAATCATTGCAATTAGCTGGCGCTTTTGCCCTTATACAACCGTTACATCTAAATTTTAATTTACTAATAAATAATAAACCAGTAAATCTAACAAACTACCCCCTGATAAAAGACTACACAATATGGGATATATACCAATGGAAAGACTCTAACACGGGGCAAATGAGACTTGAACTCAAACTTCCTATGAAATATAGTATTATCCTTAACCAACTTCATCATCTTATAAATGCTAAATTCTCACAAATACAAACTGACTTACAAAACATAGATTTCGTTAAATTAATGCTTGAAAATCTTGCGATTAAAGGGAAAACAATTTCTAGGACTTATAAAATTGTAATGTGTGCAAAACATCAGAATTCTTTATTATTTTCAAACTATTGGCAAACGGAAAATCAATCTCTGACTGAAGAAAATAAGAAACTAGCCATTGAAAATACTATCAAATTCATTCCTTTTAAGAAGCTGTTATATACACAAATTATGGTAAATAACAATCTATATTATACCTTATCTAAATTAAATAAATTAAATCCTAACTTTTCGCCTATATGTCCCCATTGTCCAGATCAAACAGCTGATATTTTACATGTCATGTGGATCTGTACTAAGATACACAACTTATGGTGTTCCTTCAGAGTAAGATTAGAGAAGATGGGATATGAAAAATCAACCCTTACTTGGGAGACAGCTATATTGTACATTAATATGAATCAACTCCCAAAAATATTAAAACATGTCTTTATTACAATGTGTGCCCTTATTAAATTCTTTATTACAAAGAACTGGAATGTCATATCACCAATTACATGGGAAAATTTTTAGCAATCTTGCTATCAAATACATCTCATCTCACAAATTAATTTATTCAAAAACAAAAAACAAATGCTATTAACAAAATATTGGGGTTACTTGCTAGATATAATTCTTGACAAATAAAATCTGCCTACAAATTGTCATGAAAAGCTAACCTTTAAGTAAGAAATGAATGTATTATAACCAGTCTTTCTTGCATCTTCTCCCTTTTCTTAGTATATGTGTAACTAGATATTTCCCTAAACATACAAATAAATGGTTAAATTTCTATTTGTACTTTATATATAGACTATCCCCATTCTAACTATCCCTTATGAGACCAAATGAACATAAGAATTCTCATACTTTACTTGACGATATAGTGACTTCTTGTGTATGTATGTATGTGTATATATATATATATATATATATATATATATATATATATATATATATAAATTTTCTCGGAACAAGATTGTTGTCTGTTTTCTTTAGATAGGTGTTTGTATTGTTTATTTGTGTTTTTGAGTTACCGTATTGTTATTATTTGAAAAAAGAAAATTGAAATAGAGATTTTGGAGAAAAAAAAAAAAACAATTGTAAAGAGGATTACTCCTAATGCAATAACAATACAAGAGAAATATTTGAATAAAGATCTGTTTAAATTCTAACAAAAAAAAAAAAAAAAGCAGTATCAGGTAGATGCATTTTGAGAGGGGAGGCAAGGGAGGGACTGAAGATAAGTTTGCGAGTATGAGTGAACTGAATATAGGTAAATGATTGGGGAGTCCTAACCAATTTAGTTTGTGTAGGGCGTTACAGTGGTGGGTGAAGGATTTGTAGCTAGTAGCGCAACTTAGAAATTTTGTTCCAAAAGGAAGAGAGTTTTGTCTTTAGAGAAGACTGAAGGCTAGTAAGAAATGGGGCACCATATAAGAGGGAAGGAATGAGGTAATGTGGTGACCAGAACAAACTTAGTAGAGGGAGTAATGTAGCAGTTGTGGCAGAAAAGCATACCAAATTTCTGGTGTGTTTTCTTGACATTAGCTTGTAGGTGGGTGTCGAACTTCAACTGTTTGTCTTGAAGTTTGGCATGGGATACTACCTCAAAAGAGAGGTATTGTTTAGGGTAGTAATGGAGAATGAGTTCTTGTCTACAGTGATATTTTTTGAAGGAGTAAATATCATGAGTTTAGTTTCTGATGCATTGATTGCTAAGTGGCTATCTAACGTCCAGCGCTCAGTAGAAGAGAAGGAATCTTGGGTTAGTTTTAAGAGAGCAGAGGTGGAGGTGCCAGAACAAATGATCATCGAGTCAGCTGCGTATTGTATAAGTTTAGCATTAGGAATGCTCTGGTGGAAGTCATTTATGAAAACATTGAAGAGTATGGGACTTAATATGGAACCCTGGGGATACACCTTTACGGGTATTAAGGAAGGAGGAGATGGCTTTTTTCCATTTGACAGCTTGTTGCGTTGAGAGGTAACTAGTGAACCAGTTTATAGAAGAGAAGGCTAGATTAAGATTAGAGAGTTTGAATAGGAGAAGATTATGAGAGAGAGTATTGAAGGCCTTGGATAAATTCAGAAGGAGGGTAGACACTAGGCATCCGGAATCACAGCTTTATTGATGGTTTCGAGGAAGCAGAGGAGAGCAGTGGTAGTACTGTGGCCAGGTCTAAATACATGTTGTGTGGGGGTAAGCAGGTGGTTATCTACGAGGTAGGGTAAAAGCTGTAGCTGGATGCATTTTTCTAGCATTTTTGAGATAGGGGATAAAATGGCGATAGGCCAGAAATTGGGAATATTGCTTTTGTTGCCCCTTTATGAAGGGGAATGATAACGGCCTTTTTCCAGAGTTGGGATACATAGCCTCCTTGGACTGACTGATTTATTAGAATGGAGAGATGGGGGAAAGAAATGGCTTCGGCAGCTATATTTGGGAAGGGAGGTTGTCAGGGGTGTTAGAACATGGTTTCAATTTCAGGAGGAGTTTTTTTATGGTAGAAATAGGGATGGGTTTGATGGAGAAGGGAAGGGATTGGGAGGTGGCAGTGTTAGGGGAGGAAGAGCTAGGAGAAAGTGAAGATGAAGTGTTGTTAGGGAAGGAGGTTGTCAGTTTGGCTATGGAATCAATAAAGAAGGAATTAAATTGGGTGGCTAAGGCCAGGTCGGAGGCATTTGGATTAGGGAAGGGGTTGTCTTTTTTGCCAGGATTGAGGAGGGTAGTGATACCATTCCAGAATTTATTTGGGTTAGTCTTGTGGTTATTCTGAAGTATGGAGAAGTAGGACTTACAGTTGGATACAATAATTTATTTTAACCTTGTTGCGGAGTACTTTATAATCATCCAGGGTAGTAGTTTTATTTTTCTGGTAGTGTTTTCAAGGCTTTGTCTCGGACTCATGGTGGTTGTAGTTTCTTTGGTTAACCATGGAACAGTGTTACTTTTAATTCTTTTGGGTTTGGAGGGAACAAAGTTATTTAATAGGTTTAAGAATGCAGTATTGAAGTGGGTAACAGCATTATCTAGGGGGAGGTTTTTAGAGGGCTCCAGTCTATGTATTTTAGGGAGTTAGAGAAGTTATCAGGGTTGAAGTTTTTTTATAAAGTGTGTAAAGATGTAAGTATGGGCTAGATGTAAGGAGGAGCAAAGGCGATGAGCGAAAGAGGGAAGGTGATCGCTAAGCGAGTCAGGGAGGGTACCACTATCAGATATATAATGGGGGTGAGAAACCAGAATCCAGTCAAGGGTACTACCAGAGGAGTAGTCCTTGGAGCTCCTGGTAGTGGAGTTGATCAGTTGTGAGAAGTTATATAGGTTTAGGGAGTTATGGTGGATCAGTTAATATTAACGCCACCAAGGATTATGGTCTCATTGCTAATATTAGAGGAGAACCAGAAGAGGATATGCTCAAGAATGGGGAATGTCTTTTCTAATGATATAGTAGTTGGGGGATAATTTTGGGGGCTTTAGCCATGTTTCTGAGATGGACAGGATGTCTAGATGGTTATGGAGAAGCCAGGCATGGAAGTTAGGAATTCTGTTACATTAACTTTGCGCATTCAGTGCAGCGAAAAGAAGGAATTTGCTGGTTGAGTGGGTAGTAAGTAGGGGTAAATTTGACTGCTGAGAGGGTGAGCGACCGGAGTTAGACTGAATATCGCCAGAGAGGAGGATGGTAATAATTTGATGTGGGAAAAAGAGGTGTTTAGAGTGCTTAGTATTTGGTTTGAGAGTCAATGTGTTGAAATAGGGTTGGTTGGGATTGGAGAAGAGTAGCTGTGGACAGAGATAGGTTTGTAAGGGAAAAGGAAGTAGTAATTGAAAAAGTAGCGGGAGGGGGATATGAAGATTGTGTAGTGTTTGTCATTTATGGGGTATGGACAGGCTGTACGAAAAGGGAGAGAGTAATTAGTATTAGCAGGACTTGTGAGAAGGTTAAGGCAGGATAGGGAGAGAAGTGTTAAGGTTATAAAAGAGGAAGGTTTTAGAAGCATAGGGGTTATCAGTACTTCAAGCTTATGGGAGGATATATAGTTGAATGGAGAGTAGAATGGGTAGTCCTAATGTAGATAGAAGCTGATGAGAGGAGGGCCTAGTAGGAAGGGGAGGGGTGGATGAGTATGATGTGGAGGAGGGTGGGGAGAAATGACTGGACCATATGGAGGTGGGAGTGGTTTAGTGGCTGTGTGTAGAGGTGTCAAACATCATTTTGCTTTCTTCTTAAAAATAAGAAAAAAAGATTAAAGCTGGAATTGCTGGTTTAAAATGAAAGTTATGATACTTACCATAATGCTAGATCACAGTTATCCTATTTTCATCTAGTTCAACCTTTGGGACTCGTATCCGATTTAGATCCGGTCTTGGCAACTTCAAATCTTTGGATCCGTAGCTCTAACTCCTCCCCTACCCCAAATTCCCTCACCACAAATTACCTCAGATCAAGTTTGCCCCATGTAAGAATACACTTAATAAAATACAGACAGACAAAACAATTCAATGAGAATGGAAAGACAAGAACATCAATTGGACAGGATGCTACTAACCTGATGATGTCAAGTCAGTCCCAGAGTTGATAACTAATTCTTCCAAGAGCTTTAGGTGATAATCCGGAAGGAGGGTGATGGAAGGGATGTTAAACCAGTTCAATAGAGGACAGCACAGATCTACTCATGTTAACTACATAACTTTTATATTCTATGTTCTCCATTTTCACCTGATTCAACTATTGAGGCAGCATCCCTAGCTATACGCTTTCCTTGATGAACTTACAGAAGGATGTTCCTGAGAACAGCATAGCCAAAGAAGGAATGAGTTCTGGATTGTTAATCCAGTTTATAATGAGACACAAAGGTATGTACTGCAAACCATGTAGCAGCTGCAGAAATATCATCAGTTGGAAAATGGTGTTGAAAAACTGCTGAAGCTCCCACACCTTTTGTGGAATGGGATTTAGGTCATTTGAAAAGTTTTAGATCCAGTTTTTCATAAACAAATGATATAAAGCTTGACAGCCACCTTGAAAGAGTGAACTTGGAAACTCCTTGTACCAGGTTAGATTTACAGAACACAATGAATAATTGGTCGACTTCCAGAAATTCTTCGCTGTATGTAAATAAAATTTAAGTGGTATATGAACGTCAAGTAACTGTAGTGCATATTCTCCTTTGTTAGAGCACTGTGGAAAGAAAATGGGTAAACTGATGGTCTGATTTATGTTGGACTAGGATGCTTCCTTACGAATGAAAGACAGACTTGGTTTTAGAAAAACCTTGTCATTATGAATAACCAAGTAAGGTGGCTTACATGAAAGAGCTTGAAATTCTGAAATCCTATTAGCAGAAACAAAAAGATAATTTTCCATGATAAAAACTTAACATTCACTGAATCTGCTAGTTCAAAGGGGGACTATGTCATAGCCTGAAGCATCACAGTGATCTCTCTGGGAGGGACAGGATCTTGAATTGGAGGATGAAGAAAGAAAGATTCCCTTAAGGAAAGCCTAAGACACTTTTAAAAAAGCTACAGGAATCTCGTTATGGCTTATGTGTAAACTGGAAATGGTCGCCAGTTCAACTTTGATTGTTGAAAAACTTGAACCTTTTTGAAAGAGTTGAGAAAGAAATTCTAGAACAGAGGGAAGGGGAGCTGAGATATAGTCTAAACCTTTCATCATAGCCCAGAAAGAAAATCATTTCAATTTGCTTTGATACACTCTTCTAGTGCTAGATTTTTATGAAGCAGAAAGAATATGAACATTTTTCTGTAAACCTGGCCTCATTGGCCAGTGTTAGAACTGAAGTAACCAAGCGGTTAATTTCAGAAAGCCTAGGTCCAGAATAACGAGAGACTGGATCCAGCCTGTGGGCCAGAGTGCAAGTTGGGCTGAGCAGTTAAAATGAAAGATATGGGAACCAAACTTGTTGCGGCCAGTACGAAGCAATGAGGATTACCTTGGGTTTGACCTTTCTGACTTTCTAAACAAGTTCTGTAATTAGAGGAAATGGAGAAAATGCATAGAGGAGACACGGGGGCCAACTGTAGAACAGAATGTTCTTTGGTGACCGACCTAGTGGCAAGATCGGAACAAAGTAACTGCTACACTAATTGTTCAGGAAGAAAGCAAACAAGTCCCAACAAGGTTGGCACCAGTGACTAAAAATTATTTGCCACTGCTGTATTGAGGGATCGCTCATGATGCAAAAGAATGCATCTGCTCAATCTGTCTACTAGTACAGTGGAAGTTCCTGAAATATGTACTGCTATCAGAAAATAATTGAAAGACACTGGCCACTGTCAAATCCTCATGGCCTCTCAACACAATGGGTGAGACCTGGTTCACCCTTGTTTATTGATGTACCAGACAACTGACATGTTGCCTGTTTGTGCAATCACACACTACTAGAAAATAGTTTTGAACTGTCCACAATGTCAGGACTGTTCTCATTTCTAGAGCAGTGATGTGGAGATTGGTCTCTAAGGGTTTCCATGTACCTTGAAACGTCTTCCCCTCATAATGCCCCCCACCCTAAAAGAAAGCATCTGCGGTAACTACTGCTATAGGTGAAACTAGAGAACACAGATAACCTGTTGTCAATACCAATGGAGATCCAGCGTTCTAGGTTTGCTCTGCATACTGAGGTCAACAGGAATGGAATGCTGAGGGCATAAAAACACTGAGGCCATTAGAATAAGGGAGCTGATTATACAACCCTCATAGGGAATCTAGACATGAGAATAAGAATGATGGCCAAAGCAATCAGTGCTAGGAGTCTTAGAATTAAGCTTGCTGGAAGGGACGGATTGTCTAGTACTTCTGATGCTATATGGCATACTGAATGAACCCTGTGCAGAGTTAAGGTGGTTATCGGAGTCTAGGTGGCATCTGATGAATTCTAGATTCTGAGTCAGGAACAATTTGCTTTTCTGTCTGTTCACCATAATTCCCAGATGGTGAAGTAACCGGAGCAACAGATCCCTTTGCAGAAAGTAGAGTTGTGTAAAATCTTACCATAACAGTAGATTTCCTTCTCTTCACTGTTACAGTATCCATTACATTAGGGTATTTATTACGTTAGGGATCCCATGACAAGGACGACCTGATGTCCAGTCAGTATACCAAAGCCTTTAGTTTGCTTTAAGGTTTGCCACATGTCACACATATGGTCCTTGCGTAGCATAGGGCATAAAGGTGACATCCAGATATACCATCCTCAGAATTGAGAGCCCCAGAAGGAATGCCAGTCCAAGGAAAAGAAAAGGTAATTAGTAAATTCAAGAGAGAAATGGACCGGAGGTGGAAGGAGGAGGTGAATGAAAACTGCAACTGTGAAGAGAAAGACATATACCATTATGGTAAGATTTTACACAACTGTATTATGTCCTTCCATTTCACTGTTGCAGCATTCATTACATCAGGGAGAGAGCCAAAGCTCAGGAAGAAACTTGGGTGAAGGAAGGACCAGCAGAGCCCTCTAAAAAGCCATGAAAGAAGGTGCTAGCTTTGAGATACCATCTGACTTGTAGTGCTTGGTAAATGTATGCACATTAGTCCAGGCAGCTGGCTCAAGGCACAGCGTTTGTATCCAAACCCTTGAAAAAGCACCATAAGAAGCCACAGCCCTAGTAGAATAAGCCATAACAGAATACTGAAGGCTCTTACTATGAAAGGAACAATAAAAATAAATAGCTTGGATACAGCTAATCCCAAAAACCTGGGATGAAAGGAAACAAAGAGCTGATCAGATTTCCCAATAGTGTTAGTCTTAACCATATAAAATCTGAGTTGTCTATGCACATCTAACGCGTATAAGACCTTCTCAATGGCAGACTGTGCAGAAGGGAAAAAAGTGAGCAAATGAATAGACTGATTAAGGGACAATTCATTTACCACCTTGGGCATAAAAGAAGGATTAGTATGCAAGGACAACCTGTCCTTATGAAACACCAAAAAAGGAGGACAAGCCATAAGGGCTTCAAGCTAAGAAACCCATCTGGAAGAAGTAAGCGTTAACAAAAGAACAGCCTTCCAAGAGCAATGTTGCAAGGACTGCTGAAGACGCAGGCTCAAAAGGAACCTGGGTCAATGTTCCAAAAGAATTAAGACCCCAGAGGGGAGAAGGAATAGGCTTCCTGGGAGGCCTAATATGAAGGACACCTTTTTAGGAATTGTTTAGTCTCAAATCTAGAAGCTAAAGGAGGGGATAAAGACATGCAAGCAGAGAGAACTGATAAATGGGCCTTAACAAAAGAATAAACCAACCCAGCATTGAGCAATTCACATAGAAAAGACAGATACCCACAGAAAGTCAATCCAGATTTCAATAAAAAGATAAAAAAGAAACCTCTTCCATTTGGATAAAAAGGATTTTCTAGCACTGGATTTCCTGGCTTTCTGTAGGATCCTAAGCACGTCCTCAGAAAAAAAGGTGTCTATGTGGAATCAAAATCCTATCACCCACACTTGTCAGTTAAAGACTGGACAAGGTGGGGATGGATGAAAGATCCCTTGTCTTGTGTGAGTAGGTCCACCCTGTGAGGCAACTTGATGGCTGCCCTTGGCTAAATGCAGGAGGAGGAGGAGGAAACAATGCTGTTTCAGCCTAAAGGGAGTCGCCAACAAGATTTTGGGAGCCCCCTGTTGAATTCTGAACATGATTCTGAAATACTGTGAAGGGGAGGGAAATCATAAAAAAATCCCCTTCCAAGAAAAAGATAGAGCATCCACCTTCCAAACCAGAGGACCTGAGACTCTGGCAAAAAATAGAGGAAGTTGTCTGTTCAGAGGGGAGACAAAACAGATCTATTTGAGGAGTACCTCACTGGTGGACAATGTCCAGAAACAAATCCCTGTGAAGCATCACTTTGTGGGATTGAGTTAAGGACCTGCTCAGAGAGTCTGCCACAGTATTTTGACTTCAGAGAATGTAAGCTGCCTGAAGAGTCACTTGATACTGGATAGCAAGATCCCACACTAGGAATGCCAACTGGCAAAGAAGATAAGATGCATGTCCCCACCATTTGTTTACATACCACATAACTGTGGTATTGTCTGTAAATACCTTGAGACGTCCTGAGGAGAAAAGATGATGAAAAGCCTTAAGTGCTAGCAGAAGAGCTCTCATCTCTTTGACAATGATGTGCTCCTTCCTGTTGAAGGGGCAACCACATATTCCCTGCACCTTTAAAGAGCCAAAAGCTGCTCCCCATCCCACATCTGAAGCATCTGTGAACAGCTCCTGAGAGAGAAGAGGGAGATGAAAAGGGAGACCTGGGTTTAGAGACAACTGGTGTATCCACCAATGAAGTTCCTTCTTAAGACAAGGTAGAAGAGGAATTACAAATTCTAGGGGATGGGCATTTTGAGGCCAAACTTCTGAAACCAATGAAACTTTCTCATGTGGAGTTTGGCAACAGGGAGCATTGGGATGGTGGATCAATGAATCCCAGAACTCTCAGAAATTCCCTGACTATAACAGAGGCCAGAAGAAGAAGAGTTCGAAAGAAGGAAATTAATGTCAAGGCCTTGGCAGGAGGCAGGGATGCCAGCACAGGCACTGCCTGAATCCTGCACCCCAGAACAAAACATGGTCTTGAGAAGGAATTTTGAAGTTTAGTGAGAACCCCAGGATTTGCAGAAGGGAAATGGCAAAATGAAGACTCTGCAAAAGGATCTCTGGAGAGAAGCGTGAAATAGGAGGTCTTCCAAGTAAGGAAATATTGGGATACTCCAGAATCCTGCAAAAAGCAATCACAGGAGTGAAGCATTTGGCAAATACCCTTGGAGCAGCAGAAAGGCCAAAGGGCAAAGCAGAGAACTAAAAATGCCAGGAAGTAACAGAGAAACGTAAACTTCCTGAAAAAGGGATGAATCGGAATATGGAGATAAGCATCCTTGAGTTCAAGAGACACTATATAAGCCTGAGGAGGCAAAAGAAGGAACAAAGTCTGAAAGGACAGCATTCGAAAAGAGAGCACTTTCAGAAAAGTCTTTAGGTGAGACAGGTCTAGAATTGGTCTCAAAGTACCCTCTTGTCTGGGTACTAGAAACATCTTTGAGTAAAATCCCCTCCCCCATTGGGACACAGGCACCTCTTGAATAGTACCCTCAGTCAAAATGCCCTGAAGCACCTCTGGAAAGGGGGAGAGCTGTTCCTGAGGGGGCTGAGGAATATCCATAAAGGGGGAAGGGATTTCCAAACCATGAAATATCCCTGGCGAATAATGGACAGGACCCAGGAATCCTGACTAATCTGAAGCTAGACAGGAAGAGAGAGAGAGAGACAGGAAAGTGGCTGGGAAGAATAGGATAGTCAGACAGCACCTGGCTTGTCTGGAAAAGGACACTTTTGAGGCACTGACGTCTGAGCAGCCTTAGCAGAAGGAGTCCACTTGCCACCTTTTTTGCTCTCAGCAGGAGGGCAAAATCACCTGCAAACAAAAGCTGGCTTATTGGGGTACATTCTCCGACATTTAGGCACAGGACAAACACACGCTTAAGTTTCTGGAAAGCCTTGCCCTTATCCTGAAAAGAGCAGTTTCACCAAACACATTTATTATTAACAGGGACATCCATCAACTTAGCCTTAATATCATCAGGCAAAGGTTGAAGAAAAAACCAAGAATACCTCCTGATCACCGACTCAAAAGCAGCAGCCTTAGAGGAAGGTATATGCCGCGTAACTACACTCGATGGACTCACAAGCCATCTGGGAGGAAGTCTTTAACAGGGAAAGAGCAGAAGTTTTACCCTCAGAGTCCAGATCATCAGAAATAACCTGACAAAGCTGGGACAGGGCAGCCAACAAGTACCTGGATATACAGGTGCGATAACCAACAGCCTTAAAAGCGGAAGTAGCAGAGGTGTAAACCTTCTTGCCTAGCCTTTCCTTGGTTCCCATCTTAAACACAGGACAGTAACTTGGGAGAAGGAAGCAAATGAGAGGGCTTGTCAGAGGCTAGAGACTACAGACACCACAGAGGGGTCCGCAGAAGGGCACACACAAAAAATTGCAGTCCTCAGGTACCCTAGAGAATATATAAGGTTTCTTGGGAACAGGGGGCCAAGAGCCTGGAGTCACAAAAGCACTGGAAAATGCATCCAACAAGGCAGCCAACATAGGAGGAACAGCAAAAGGTTTAGGAGAATCCATCTGCAACAACTCATAGCATATTTTATGTATCTCAGAGACCTCAGCACAACTCCATTTAAAGAACCCCATCATTCTGGAGATCGTATACCCAAAAGAAATCTCTTCAAAGGGAGTATCAGGACTGGCAGATTCCTCTTCCTCCTCTGATCCATAATTCAAAGAAGGAATGTGAGAAGAGTACGCAAGGGATTCCTCATCAGAGTCCAGCTCCTCCTCAGAGGATCCCTGTTCCCTGGGTCATTTTAGGGGTGTAGCGGACCAAGGGGGCGATGGAACAAACTGCCTGTGGAGGTTTCAATGCCATCAAAGCACTAAACAAACATTAAGTGAAGGCCTGCCATTCATTGTGTGGATCCTTAGCAGCAGGAGAAATAATGTTTCGTCTTTTGCTTTTTCTTCAATGGGACATCTGCTTTTAAAATTTGGAATGCTCTGACCCAGGATGGCATTCAATGATAATAGTAGGGACGACTTCTCTGACTAATATCTGAAGAACACCCCTAGGCCCTTCTGAAATAATTATCTATTGCTCCAAATGAGCCTCCAAAATGGATGTTTGTAAAGCCGCCTCGGACATGCTTAAAGTCAGATCTCCACTGGCCTCCAACCCAGTCATGGAACAGGAATCCAATGACAAAGCCGGGTGAACCTTCAGGCATTCACTCGCTTCATTAGAGATGCTGGCGGAGGCTGAATAGCAGACGATTCCGGCCTAGGCTTCTTGGCCTTCTTTTTCACTGATGGCTGTCCCATGGAGAGGGAAGCACCCTCAATCATGTCTTTTGCAAGAAGCTTAATACACTGATTTTCAAGATAAAGCACAAAGGAAGATAGCCTACTACGAAGGGTTTTAGATACAAAAGCCTGACAAATGGAACAAGACGTATGGTCGTGAGAGGCACCTATGCAAAAACAAAGACATTGGTTGCGGCCGTCTTTATGGGGAATCTGTCTCCCACAATGACATCTACTCCTCTTGGATAAACATGAAACTCCACAAGCAATAATAAAAATAGAGAAGTAAAAAAGAACTCCAATGGGGCACTTATCTGTAATGGCTTGATGAGCCAGCAACAGAACAGGAGCTCAGATGGGTGGAAAAGAATTTCTGAGGATGGTACTTCTGGATGTCACCTTTATGCTCTATGCTAAGTAAGGAGCATGCGTGTGATGAATGGCGCATCTTAAAGCAACATAAAGGCTTTGGTATACTGACCGGATGTTGGGCTACCCTTGGCAGGGGATCCTAATGTAATGAATACTGCAACAGTGAAATGGAAGGACATTTAGCAGATCCCTGGTCATGTCAGAGCAGTTAAGAGCCAACTGTCTCAAGTATAGGAACACCTGTAACCCTTACACTCTGAGATAAGTTGTTACTGCTGCCATATACTTTGCAAACAACCTAGAAGGCTGTGGTGAGTCCAAATAACAGAGCTCTGAATTGGAAGTGACTGGCTCCCAGCTGGAAACAGATCTCTTGGAGTGTCTGTGTATTTCTTATGTGATAATAGGCTTCCTTGAGATCGACAGAGCACATCCAATCAGTCCTTTTTGAGTAGAGCTAGAATGGACAAAACAGCGATTATCTGGAATTTTGCCCACTTCACATACTGGTTTAAGTGACATAGGTGCAAAACAGGCCTTAGGTCCCCTGTCTTTTTTGGAGTTAAAAAGGAACCTGTAACAGACACTAGATCCTATCTTGTCTGGAGGGATCTGTTGGATGACTTTTTCCAACAGCTTGTTTACTTCTGCTGTTGTAGATTCCAACTGAGTGGGTGGTACTATGAGAATGTTTAGTTTTGCCTGAGGCATTGTTAGAAGTGGTACTAAGTATAGTCTGGTAACTATCCTTAACACCCAAGAATCTGAGGTGATAGCCCAACAGGTTTGAGGGTATAGAGATATGCGTACCCTCCCAACTGCCTCCAGAGTGCAGCAGTAGGGCAGTGATAGCGAACCATTGGAGTTCGGTGTGTCAGAAATTCAGAAAATGCCTAAATTGACTCAGTGTCACCCCCCCCAAAAGGAAATAAATAATTAAAAAATAAATAAAACAGCATGGCTCTCAGTACATCAGGGATAAATCTCAACAGAATCAGGGACAAATCTAGAAATAAGAGACACAGACAGTTTAAAACTACTTGTACTATCAATTTACAAGAAAATCCGATCTCCAGGAACAAGCAGGACAGATAAAAACGCTCTTTATTTGAAGAATAACGTTTTCGCTCCCACAATTGCAAGAGCTTCCTCAGTTAATGACAAAATTATTCAATTAAAACCATCTGTTATATATAATAAAGTATCGTGATGTCTCTTCCTTTTATATCTTTTAAACAACAAAAACAAACATAACCAGAAGTGGAACCATCATCATTTTAAAAATGGGTTATATTAGAGATGCAATAGGATGTTTTTTAATTACGGTGTATCTAATACATCCCTTTAAGATTTGTATGAATAGGGAGGAATAATTGCTACATTTTTTATTAATAATGTGGGAATATGGAACAATTATTTTAGTTCTATGAAGCAGTATTTTTAAAATGATGATGGTTCCACTTCTGGTTATGTTTGTTTTTGTTGTTTAAAAGATATAAAAGGAAGAGACATCACGATACTTTATTATATATAACAGATGGTTTTAATTGAATAATTTTGTCATTAACTGAGGAAGCTCTTGCAATTGTGGGAGCGAAAACGTTATTCTTCAAATAAAGAGCGTTTTTATCTGTCCTGCTTGTTCCTGGAGATCGGATTTTCTTGTGTTTTGAATTCCTGTGTTTTCTCTGTACTATCAATTTGAGACAATGACAGAAAAAAATGAATGTGAATTAATACATATTTTCTGAAGCAAAATTACTCTATAAATCTAATTATTGTCATTAAGTTTAAAAAGTTGCCAATTTTAGGCAGGATTAAGAGGGACAGTTGACAGGAATGTAAAACAGCAAACTCAAAGACGTGCAGACTACTTGCCCTTTGCAGAAGTGCAAGCACGAAGAGAAAATGTCAGCACTGCCCTTTGCAGACTGTATCGAGACATTATACCAAAAAAGCCTTTGAGGTTAATAACTTCCTTACATCTGCAGCAGTATTGTTCAACTGGCTCCTGGCAAAAAAATAATTCAATGCACTTCACACAAGCAACAAATGCAAAAGCAGTTTCTTTGGTAACTCTCGTATTGGTGAACGCTGGTGTATCACCCAAAATGTCATGGCGTGTCACCTTTGACATGTGTGTCATTGGTTTACCATCACTGCAGTAGGCAACCCTTCAGGAGCACTGGAAGGCTCTCAAAGAATAGCATCCATGAAATCCTTGATTTTGAAGTCGCTTCTGCTTCTGGGCGACATCCATTGAAATTACTTCCCCTGCCACAGGGAGGTCTGTCCAAAAAAGTATCCTGGGTAGAACCTTCCGATTTCCAGAAAAAACATTTTCTTCCCTACTTGTTGATGCCTGCAGAAAGTTCTCTGAGGAGTGGAGAAATGGATTCCAACAGCAAAGAGACTCTTACCATCTTGTTAGCTTCTTGTTAGTGTGCCCTTAACTGTCAAGTCAAACAATTTGGTACCATCAAAAAAAAAAGCATTAATAAAGGACATCTTAAAGCCCTCCTCAAAATCATACAACCACATCCAGACATGATGACATAAGGCTATACACCAGTGCCTACTGCTATGGCTGTCCCATCAGCTGTATTTGAAAGCAGACACATGGAGGCATTCAAAACAGAAGATAAGGTAGAAAGATGGGATTCTACGGTCTTCTGGATATCCAATGGCAAGTTACCCGAAAGAGAATTGGTAATTTCTTTGGAATCTAATATGGGCCATGTAGTTAAGCAATCTCAGGGAAAATGTCGCTGAAGTGCAAGTCCATTTTTCAAATCTGTCCAAAGCTCTGGACCCCCTATTAGGGGGATGGGCTGACAAACTCTTCTCTGACAGTTCCTTTTTTGTGGCTGCCACTATGACAATGGCATCCATTGGGAGACCCATATTCCAGTGAAGTCTGTCTTTTGGAGCTACCAGAATCCTGTCAGATTTTTTAGGTATAGGCTCTGCTGTATCAGGCTCCTTCCATGGTCGCTGAGCTGCTAGATCAATAAGAGTGGGAGGGTCCAGCCAGGATATAGAAGAGCCATCTCCAAAAGCCTCCAGGAACACAGGATTATTCTGGCAAAGGTGTGTCTGTGGACTAACCCCTTTTCTGTTTGACCAATTTTACAATTTCTCCTAAGGAGAAATCTCCAAAGGGTATCTAGAGAAACCTTCCCCTTCCTTCAAATCCATGTCTTCTGTAAAGGATTCTGGTGATGAATCCAAGTGCTTCTGATTGCATGTCTGCTTTCCATGTAGCTATCATTGAGGAAGACATGGCAATGGGAATGGATCAAATTAAGGACTCCAAGACTGTACTTTCCCTAGAGATTTGGAGATTGATTGTCCCTTTTGATGAGGAGGAGGGGATTCCACAGCAGAATAACTTGGAGGTCGGGTCAGATCTGAAAAGGTTGGAGGCACCTTTACTTTCAAGTACGAGAGGTCCCAATGGAAACCCTTGAAGGCAGAAAAAGAAACAGAAGCCAAGGAAGTCTCTCTAAAATGTAGAACAGAAAGAGACCGTTAAAGCTCCAACCATTTTTGGCAATGAAGCCAATATCAAAGCAGAGCTCTAGAGAGCTGAAACTCTGAGAGGAAGGGATGGCTCCAACAGCTTGAGTCAAACATTTTCCCCTGGACATTGGCTCTGAAGCTTTGGCTCTGAATTTGTCTCGATCCAAGAGACCAGGTGTTGAGAAAGACTGGGTAATTTTTGGAGCAATAGTGGATAGCTCTATCGGCAGCAATAAAGGTGCTCTGGGGATCTTTGGATCAATGGGCTTTGGTTCAGAAGGACGGACCTGCAATGGAGTTAAACATGGGGGAGGGGGTGATGTTCTCGACTCTATCTAAGGGGACAGAGCTGGGAGGACCCCCAACTGTATCCATGTCCAGAGAAAATTCTGCATCATTCTGTCGATGTTGGCTTCTGAGAGACTTCTAGCAAAACAAGCAGACCTGGAAGATGTGATTGATGAAGCCCTGGAGCACTGCTGAAGAACAGGGGAATGGTGCTGAGGATTAATCAGATCCAGAGCAAAGAACCTGGATGCAGATGGACAACAAATGTGAGGAGGCTACGGACATGAGGGTTTCAGCATTTTTAGCTCCAAATATACTGAGGCTGTAGGATTCTGGGGACTGTTTTCAACTTTTTCAATGCATATCTCAGGAATCTTATCTTTAATAGACTCCTTCACCTTGAGAGGTTCCTTATCTTTTTCTTTCTCCTTTGGTGTTGAGGAAGTGGGAGAAACTACTGAGGACCGTGCTCTGGATAGAAGTCCCTTTAGAATAAGCTTGTCTCTTCTGCTCTAAAGAACTTTATTGCCAAAAAAAAGTAAAAGTTACACATTCAGTTTCCAAGTGTACTGCTCCCAAACAATAAATGCACATTGAATGGGGTTCCAGGGAGGAATTTTCTGGCCATACTTTCCACATTGTCTGAAACTTTTAACTGACATTTTTAGGAAGCCTAAATGAAACATAGGAAAAGTCACTTAGCCTAGAAAATACGGCAAGAGCAAAAATACTTATTTAACTTTAAAGTGCTACAGTGAATATAACTACAACAACTAAGCTACTAAAAGTTTTTTTTTTGTTTTAAATATAAACTGCTGATTTGGCATAGTGGCGTGTTGCTCTGACTGTAGTGCATAGGGTCCTGGGTTCAAGACTTGCCATTGTCATGCATGGTGGTAACAACATTTGGTTGGGAGGGTGGCCTAATGGTTAAGGTGTTTGCCTTACAAACACAAGGTACAGGGTTTGAATCTCACAGGGGTTAAACTGGCTAGGCTTAAAATAGCTTGCAAGAGCAGTTAGCCTAGTATTAATATATGAACCTAATTATAAAGTACAGTTGTGTACCTACCATAAATGTAGATGTTCGAGTGTATTCACTGTTGCAGTCATTACACTAGGGTTATCCTGCTGGCAGGCGACCCGCAGTCGGCCCGAGATCCAAAGTTGCAACCAACGCCATTTTCTTCAGTTTTTCTTGCCCCAGATGTCAGGTGCCCCCAGATAGGAAGGCTGGAAAGATAAAATTATGCCAAAAACATGCATATATTACTATAAACATTTCCTTCATCTACAAGCAAATACACCACATAGGTTGTATAGAGTTGAGAAGTACAGAAAAGTCCCAGCAATGAAAAGGGGGATGGTGGGTAGGTAACCTGTACTGCAACAGTGAATGCACTTGAACATCTACATTTATGGTAGGTACACAGCTGTACTATGTTCATAATTTTCACTGTTGCAGTCATTACACTTGGGTAGCATCCCAAAGCTGAGGTTGGGCGGCTGGGTCTAAATGGATTTGGAGAGGCTACCAGGCCCTGCTGAACTGCAGTGGCAAAGCCTGCTCTGGATTTAGGGTAGAGAGGTAAGTGGTAGTGCTTGGTTAAAGTGTGCACTGAGCTCCAGGTTGCAGCTTCTAAAATGTCTTTGGTTGGTACTCCTCTCAGAAAAGCTGCTGAAGTGGCTGCTGCTCTGGTAGAATGAGGCCTAATGCCCTTAAGCACTGATTTGTCATGTTGTGCATAACAGAAGCAGATGCAGTTGCCTATCCATTTTGAAATTGGATGCTTTGTAATAGGCTTTCCTTGTGATCCTGCAACATAGGTTACAAACACAGTTAATCAGTTTTTCTGAAAGCTTTTGTTTTGGCCAAGTAGAATCGTAGCTGTCTGTGTATATCCAAAGAGTGCAGAAGTCTCTCCCCTTCATTCTGGGGGTTTGGGTAGAAAGTAGGTAAATGAATGGTTTGGTTATAGGCCACATTGGAGACCACTTTTGGCATGAATGTTGGGTTTGTCCTAAGAGAGACCCTGTCCTGGTGAAAAATTATGAAAGGTTCCACAGTTATTAATGCCTGTAACTCTGAGACTCTTCTTACTGAAGTTATTGCTAGGAGCAGAGCAGTTTTCCATGATAAAAAATTTAGATCAGCTGTGCTGGCTGGTTCAAAAGGAGGCAGTGTGAGTTTTTCTAAAACAAAATTGAGATCCCAAGTTGGTACTGGTGCTCTCCTTGGGGGTCTTATATTTTTTGCCCCTCTGAGGTACTGTCGTAGTAGAGGATGTGAAAAAATAGGAGGTTCCGTATTGTAATGAGCTGAAATGGAAGAGGCATGTATTTTAACTGATGAGAAAGATAGGCCTTTGTCCAGCATCTCAGTTAGGTATTGTAAAATCTGAGGTATATTATGGACATGTGGTTCGAGCCCTTGTGCCTGGTCCAAGGCACAGAATCTCTTCCATTTTTCTGCATAAGATTTCCTAGTGCTGGGCCTCCTGGCTTCTAAAATGACATCCATAACAGCTTTAGAGAGAGGTGCAGTCTGAGTGGCTACATTATCTGCCATGCTGCCAGATTTAAGGTTCTGAGTTGACTGTGCAGAATATGACTGTTTTGTTGTGTCAGAAGATGAGGAATTTGAGGTAGAGGCCAAGCTGGGCCTTGAGACAAACTCTTTAGGATTGGGTACCAGTGCTGGCATGGCCAGTCTGGGGCAATCAGGATCATTTTTGGCCTTTCTTGTCTGAATTTTAGGAGTACCTTGGTAAGGAGACGCATCAGAAGGAAGGCATAGACTGTCAGGCCTTTCCAGCTGAACAATAGAGAATCCACTTTCCATGCTTGAGAGTGATAAGTTCTTGTGTAGAATTTCTGTATTTGGTAATTGTGAGGGAAGGCAAAAAGATTTATGTCTGGGGGTCCCCATTTCCTTGTTATCATGCTGAACACCTGTGGATTTAGTTTCCATTCGTGAGGATCCATGAGATTTCTGCTTAGTTAGTCTGCCAGTGTATTTTTTGTTCCTGGCAGGAATTGTGCCTGCAGATGTACTTGATAGGTCAGTGCTGTATTCCACAAAGCCATGGCTTGCCTGCATTGGGGGTAGGGATGTGTGCCCCCTTGCTTGTTTATGTACCACATAACTGTGGTATTGTCAGTCTTTATTAATAGTTGTCCTGGATGTAGTAGGTCCTTGAAAGCTGTCAGGGCATTCTGTACAGCTAACATCTCTTTTTGATTGATGTGAAGATTCATTTGTTCCTTGGGCCACGTGCCCTGAATACATTTTCCTGCCATATGTGCCACCCAGGCATAATCCGATGCATCCTTTGTTATTGTCTGCCTGGCTGTGGGTAAAGTGAAAGGCTGTCCCTTGTTGTGGTGACAGGCCTGGGCCCACCATCGATACTCCTGTTGTAGGCAGGGAATTAAAGTTATGATTGTCTCTAGGATGTGACAATGCTGAGTCCAAACACTTTTTAGATACCACTGTAGCTTCCTCATATGCAGTTTTGCATATGGAATTAGTAGAATGCAGGATACCATGAAGCCCAGGGCCTGCAGAATTTTTCTTGCAGGGAGCTGGGTTTTAGTTGCCATCATTTGAAAGTAATGAGTCAGTTGCCTTTGTTTGCCTGGCGTGAGATAAGCCATCTGGGCAGTTGTATTTAAGCTTGCACCCAGGAATATTATCTCTTGAGAGGGCACTAGTTTTGATTTCTTTTCATTTACTGTGTACCCTAGGCAAATTAGCAATCTTTTTACAAATGCCAGATGCTTTAGAAGAATGTCCTTGCTCTCTGCTTGAATAAGGCAGTCATCCAAGTAGGAATATATTTGAATTCCTTTTTGTCTGCAAAATGCAATTATTGGGCCAGGCATTTTGTGAAGACCCTGGGCGCAGTAGATAAGCCAAAGGGCAGTGCAGAGAATTGGTAATGCATTGAGCCTGCTATGAATCTGAGGTATCTTCTGCAAGATTGTCTGATTGGGACATGCAGGTATGCCTCCTTGAGGTCCAAAGTAACTAGCAAAGCCTTCTTGCCCAGCATGGGCAGAAGTTGTAGCGTTAACATTTTGAATTTTGGACCATCCAGGAAAGCATTTAGGATTGACAGGTCCAGTATTGGTCTCCAGGCTTTGTCCTTTCTGGGTACTAAGAAAAGTCTTGAGTAAAATCCTTGTCCCTGTTCTTGCTGTGGAACCTTTTGAATAGCTCCCATGTCCATAAGAGCAGCAATTTGTTTTTGTGCCTCTGCCCACTGATTTTGTGGCAGGTCTGGCATACCTTTTGGTTTTGGAAGCGTGTGGAAGTGGAACCTGTAACCCTGAGAAACAATATTCAGCACCCATTGGTCTTGGGTGATCATGTGCCAATTTTTTGAGAAAAGTGATGGCTTCCCCCCTAAGGGTGCTGTCAAAAGGTAAGCGCTTGGCATTTGCAGTGGGAAGTCATTGGGACTGTTACCTATAAGGTTGTGATTTGTCTTCCCCTCCTTTGGGGGATGAAGCACCCCATTGTTTAGGTCGGTAGGAGCCTTGGGGCTGAGATCTGCCTCTTGGGCGTCTGTATCTGCCTCTTTGTGGCCTGACACTGGAAAGGACCAATTTTATGAAGGCCAGTTTCTGCTAAATCTAGGTGGTTGAACCTGTAAGAAATCTTTCACTGTCTGCATTGACTTTGCTTTATCCTCCATTTTCTTTAACACCTCTTCTGCCTTGACACCAAACAAAGTATCATGCTGTAATGGAGCATCTAATAATTTTACTTTAACATGGTCAGGTAAACTTTGTTCTTTCAACCAAGCATGCCTTCGAATAACAGAGCCTGTAACTGCGGCTCTACAAGAAGCCTCTAATGAATCAAAACCACATTGCAGAGTATGCTTTCCCCCTTCTTCAACTGCATGCAATAAATCCTGCATTTCCTTACTGTCAGGACCTTATGTATTTGAAACAGTTTTCTGTTTTAACAATGACATTAGGTACTGTTGGTATTTAAGTACGTGAAACTGACAGTTTAAAGCTCTTATAGCTAAAGTAGCAGAAGTGTAAACTTTTTTCCCCCGTCTGTCCAGAGCTCTGAAATCCCTATCCGAAGGGACAGGATTTTTAGCAGGGGAAGCCTTAACCCCTTTTGGACCCTGAGAAATTGTTTCTGAGGCTGCAGTGGGGTTTTTGTAAAGAAATATATGAGTCAGGGGCTCTGTAGTACCTGTCTGGCTTGACTGGTGCAGGGGGTAAAGAATTAGGAGAGACTGGATTCAGAAAAAACATCAACAATATCAAACACAGGGGGGATAGTTAGGGGCCTGTGCTGAGTTAATAAAAGGAAGTATCTGAGCCTTTTCTTGGATCTGAATAATCCTGGCTCTCCCAATTGAAATGCTCCCTTATGGTGTGCAGGGTTTCCCCAAAGGAATAATCCTCAGGCGGAGAGGCTGAATGTATGGACTCTTCTGCATCAGAGTCCTCATAGGGAGGAAGTGAATATCCCTGATCAGAAGAGGAGTCAGAGGAAATAGAAACCTGGTCAGAGGAATCATAATCAGTGTCTTGCCTAGGTCTTTTGTCAGGAGGGGGATGGGAACCCCTGATTAAAGTAATTAGGTCTTCCGCCATTTTAAGCATCTGTTTCTTTGGCATGGATGACTGTTCTGGAGAATGCTGTACTTGTTTCCTTGTCTTTAATGGTGTTTTTGACTTTGCTGCTGTACTGGGCTTAATTGTAAGCTGTGAAGGTCTGAAAACACCCTCAGAAGCCGATAACTGCTCAGCATCTCCGGACCCATCTGAGGGTATAGTTTCCGTAGGCCCAATACCTTGAGTTTCCACAGGCCTCGGTGTTTCCACGTGGCTGTCGGTTACGGCCTGTGGCTCTCAGGTAGCTGGTGTCAGAGGCTGCGAAAGAGCCTCACCGAGACCCGGCGACTGGCCTAGAAGACGCTTCGCCATCGGTTTTGGACCTCGGATGCCTGTCCTTTTCTTTGTCTTTGCGTTTTTTTATAAATTCCGGTCATCTGTTGTTCCGACGGCATTATGTAATTAAACATTTGGCCAAAATAATGTAGAGCAAAATCAAACAGACATTTAATAGTGCGTTTATTGAATCTAGCACAAAACCGACAACTAGTGACGTCGTGGTCAGGGCCTAGGCAAGGAATACAGTAAGAGTGAAAGTCTTTATGAGGTATTTGCTTCCCACAAGAAATACAATTATTAACTTACTGACATTGGTCTGGAGCAAAAAAAAGTTTCCCCAACGGGGTACTTAGCTTTATTGAAGACTTTGCTTCTGAAACTCAATTTTGAAAATCTCAGGAATCGGCCAACTGGCACTTGCGAACTGCTTTTGCTTCGGGCACCGCACGGCAGGAAGACTGAAGAAAATGGCGTTGGTTGCAACTTTTATACCCCTGGCGCACGGACGTCAGGGAACAGGCGACAGCAACCGACGCAGGACGAAGACTTTGGAACTCGGGCCGACTGCGGGTCGCAAGCCAGCAGGATAACCCTAGTGTAATGACTGCAACAGTGAAACACTATGAACATCTATGTATATATATATTTATTTATTTATTTGCAGTTGGTTTACCAGGATAGTCCATTGGGCCAAAAGAACCCGTTTTCAATGGAGTCCTGGGGAGAAAAGCTCCAAAAAATAGACATACAGACTAGGTACATACAATAGATAAAAGCTCTATAAGCAAACAAACTTACTAGGTACATACAATACATTACTAAAGATACTTATACAATTTTAAAAAAAGAATACAGTCATTGAATTTGCGTTTGAGGTACTTTCCACTAAGCAATCTTATAGAAGTAAGTAGAATAAATGTGGGGAGTGTTAGGGCTAAAGAGGTAGTAATTTGTAGAAAGTAATTGTTTATGTAGGCATAGTTGAGTAATATAGGAATGATTGGGAGATGAAGAGTACCTTGTTTTTAAGATGGGTGGGAACAAGAGCATTCCCATAGGGATTTAAGATGTGTGTGAAGGGATTTTTTGAACATATAATGATTACCACTGGTGCGAATAGATGGTGGGAGTGAGTTCCAAAGTCGTGCTAGGTTAAAGGATAGAAGGTTTTACCTGGGGGACGAGTTGGTTTATGAACTTCTAATAAGTTTTGATTGTTTGACCTTAGGACTCTGTCGGGTAGGTGCAGTGTAAAAGCAGAAGACAGGGAGGGACAAAGAGATGGGTTATTGATGAGCTTATGGGCTAGGGTTAGCTGAGTGAAGTTGAGCTGATGTGGAAGTTCAAGCCAATTAAGTTTTTGGAGAGAGGAACAGTGGTGGGTGGAGGACCTGTGACCGTTAGCAAACTTTGCGATTTTGTTATAGCAAGAAGAAAGTTGTTTCTTTAGAGAGGACTGGAGATTAGTTAGGAGAGGTGATCCATAGAGAAGGGAGGGGATAAGGAAGGAAGAAGAGAGGAAATTTTGGTGGTCTTTGTGAGGTATTGATTTTGTGATATAGCATGCCAAGTTTTGGTGGTTTTTATATTTAGTTGTAGATGGGAGTTGAAATTAAGCTGGTTATCAATTTGGACACCTAGCAGCTTGCTTTCAGACACCAGTTCTAGGATTGAGTTGTTTTGGCTAGTAATGAAGAATGTGTTTGTATTGAAGGGAGTATTTCTGGAGGGGGTAAATACCATGAGTTTAGTTTTGGAGGCATTAAGAGCAAGATGGTTTGCTTTCATCCAGTGCTCAGTGATTGAGAAAGCTTCTTGTGTGAGGTTTTGAAGCTTAGAGGAAGATGTGGCAGAACAGATAATGGTAGAATCGTCAGCGTATTGGATGATGTTAGAGAATGGGATAGATTTGTGAAAATCATTTATAAATATGTTGAAGAGAAGAGGACCAAGTATAGAGCCTTGGGGAACTCCGGTGGGGGTGCTGAGAAAAGAAGAAGTGGCCTTTTTCCATTTTACAGCTTGGTATCTGTTAGATAAGTAACTGGAGAACCAGTTCACTGAGGAGGGAGAAAGGTTAAGTTTTGAAAGTTTTGTTAAGAGCAGACTGTGTGAGATAGTATCAAAAGCCTTAGAGAGGTCGAGTAGTAGTGTGGAGACAATTTGGTCAGAGTCGCGTGCTTTGTTTACGGTTTCGAGATAGGAGAGGAGGGCTGTCATGGTGCTATGATTTGGCCTAAAGCCGTGTTGTGTAGGTGTGAGAAGGTTGTTCTCTAGAAGATGTGGTAGTAGTTGAAGTTGAATACACTTTTCTAGAAGCTTGGAGATGGGGGACAGGATAGCGATGGGACGGAAATTGTTGACATTGTGGTTGCTACCGCCTTTATGTAGAGGGATGATAAAGGCTTGTTTCCAGAGTTGGGGCACAGTACATTCCAGGATTGAGCGGTTGATGAGAATGCTTATGGGATAGGCAATAGCTTCAGCAGCTATGCTTAGGAAGTATGAGGGATGTTATCTGGTGCATTAGTGCCAGGCTTCAATTTTTGAAGGAGTTTCTTTATTGTAGATGTAGGTATAGGTTTTAAAGAGAATGGAGCAGAGTGGAGAGGGAGAGTATTTGATGCTGGTAAGGAAGATGAGGAAGTTGGGGAAGGAGAAGAGTTGGGGGATATAGAGTGAGTAGATGGGAAAGTGGAAGGAGAACAAGTGCAGGGTGGATTTTTGGCAGGAGAGGGTGGGGGGGTATTGGATTGTAAGGTAGAAGTAGTAAAGGAGGAAGTTAATTTACTAATGGATTCAATGAAGAAGGAGTTAAATTGAGTGGCTAAATCTAAATCTGGAGCATTTGGGTCAGGGGTAGGGGTGTGTGGTTTGCTGGGGTTTAGGAGGGTGGAGATTCCTTTCCAGAATTTCTGTGGATTTGTTTTATTATTGTTTTGGAGGGTGAAGAAGTAATTTTGTTTGTCAGAGATAGTAAGCTTTTTTGCTTTGTTTCGAAGGGTTCTATATTCTGTGTAGGATTCAGGGGTCTTTCTTTTCTGATAGAGTGCCCAGGCTTTATCTCTAAGGCGCATGGTTGCTAATGTGTTTTTGGTAAGCCAGGAGGCAGAATTATTTTTTATTCTTTTTGTCCTTAAGGGAGCAAGGGAATCTAATACGTTTAGAAATGCAGAATTAAAGTGGGAGACTGCGTCTTCTAAGGGTAGTGTCCTTAGATTGTTCCAATTAATTGCATTTAGAGAATCTAAAAAGGTTGTTGGGTTAAAATTTTTGTGGTTGCGGTAGTAATATAATTGTGGGGGTGGTGAGATATACAGGGAGTCGATGGGTGAAAGTGGGCATATGATCACTTAGAGTCGGGAAGAGTACCACTATCAGAGTAATAGTGGGGATGAGAAACTAGGATCCAGTCTAGTATACTGCCACAGGAAAGTGTTTTTGATGGACGTGTTACTTTGTTGATTAGCTGGGAAAAGTTATATAGGTTAATGTTAAGGGGGTTAGTTGGAGATTGTATGGAGGTCCAGTTGATATTTACGTCACCTAAGATTATGGTTTCATTATTAATGTTATTGGAGAGCCAAGAGAGGATGTCTTCTAATGTAGAGATATTGTCCCCTGGGATATAGAGGGATGCAAGACATATGTGTTTATGCTTATTGACTTGAAGGAGAGTGAGGAGTAATTCAGCGTTTTTGAAGTGTGGGATAGGTTTGTCATAGGGAGTAATTAATAAGGAAGTTGAAAATATGAGAGCTACACCGCCGCCTTTTTTGTGGGACCTGTCCTTTCTAATGATAGAGTAGTTAGGTGGAATTATTTCGGAGTCTTTTATGTGGGGTTTTAGCCATGTTTCTGAGATAGATAAGATGTCAGGTTTAATGTGTGAGAGCCAGGCATGGAGGGTTGCTATTTTATTGACTATGCTTTGGGAGTTTAATGAAGTGAGTAATAGAGGCTTGCGCATGGGGGTGGAGGTGGAGGGGCCTGGGTTTGGATGGATATCACCAGATAAGAGATTGGTAACTAGCTGAAGGATATGGCTAGAGAGGCAATTTAGCAGTTTAGAAAAAGGATTAGGTAGTATTGTGATGAAAGAAGGGTTTCTGGTGGTTATGGGGATATAGGGTTTGTGGGAAGTGAGTACTTTGTAGGAGAAGGATAGGAGGTGTTTTATAGGAAATAGATGGGGAGAGATAGCTGAGTGTGAATGTGAGAGGGGGGAGTTTAGATGGTTAGTTATGTGATAGAGTTGTGTGTGGTGGCAGGTACTGGGTTGGGTAAGGTAGTGAAAATAGGAAAGTTTAAGAAGTAGTAGTAGTAAAATAGTGATGGATGAGGGTTTTGAAAGCATGTTGATTAGGACTGTTCTGTGGATAGAAGGCTATGATTGAATTAAATATGTATTTAAAGATTATTATAGTAGGATGTGATGTATGAAGCTTGAATTGTAGTGGGGTGTGTGGTGTTGAGTAGGAGGGAAGATGTGGTTGTGGATGGTGGAAAGGGAAGAAAGGATCAATTGTCAGAGTTAAAGTGTAAATTTAGAGTCAGGTAGTGTTACTCAGTAGTGGGTGTGGTAACAAGGAGGTAATTAGGAGATACTGGGTGTGTCTAGAGTGTTTGAGGTTGACTGGTTTAGGGAGGAAGTGGGTGTGGTAATGAGAGGAATATAGCTAGGAGTGCTGGGGGCGGGTGAGATTTGGGGGCAGGGTAGGGGAGCGGAGTGAGCCCGTAGGGCGAACGGAGCGGGAAAACAGCAGGAGAAGGATGAGAGCCAATCAGTGGAGCATAGATTGCAGGAAAGTAAGCTGTAACAGGGTAAGTAAGAGTTCTAGATATAAAAGATAGAGTTGGCTATGAGTTTAGTGAGAAATAAAAGTAAAGTAAGTAGGGAAAAAATGTGAGACGTGAGTGAAATAGAGCAATATCAGTGGGGTGGGGTGCACCTTGCGGTCAATGTAGAAATACACTGGGCCCACTAGGGCAGTGAATGGGCATAAGTGGACTGAAATGGGAAGGAGCCTATAGGGACTATGGAATTAAATGAGGGTGAGAGGCAAGGGATGGGGAGAATGTAGGCTGCTGGCTGTCCTGGCAAGGAGGTAGCTTATACAGATAACCGACAAGGAGTAGAAATTACAAAGTTAAGTAGCAGCAGTTACACATACTTCCTCTGTATCCTCTGGGAGAGACCTGGTACAACTTTCCCAACAGGGGTTTAAGGCAGCAGAGAAGTAAATTGCAGGATCACGAATAATGGATAAGATTGGTGGCTTTAGGTTGGAATATGTGTTCAACCAAGGCGAGGTCCCAGGGGGAGTAAGCAGGGTAAAACAACTGGAGATAGGAGAAAAAGTTGAGAGAAGGTTAGTATATGTATAATAATAATATCACCTTATCCCTAGTAGTAGTGAGGGCAGGTAAAGAATGGTATAAGCACTAAATAGTAAATAAAAGCAACTAGTGTCTAGTATACAATTAAGCAATAGAGTCTATCACAGTGGTTAATGCATTATTAAATACTGCAGACCAAATACACATATAGGTATACAAGTAGGCACTACTTTCAATCCTATAAAAAGAATAATATCGTCGAAAAGGACAGTTTCAACAGAAGGCTATCCTAATAAACAGCGTGCTCTAGATGATACTAATTTTAAAACAATAATAACACCTTAGCTCATTCTGCAGGAGCGAGTGGTCAAGCACATGTATTAAGCACACACACGTGGAAACTGGCGTGTGTCTGGAATTGTTAAAACATTTAAAATATATTACATTTAAACATTGCCTGAATACAATCCTAATACCCTGGTGTGCCCTGTATCAGCATTCAGTCAGCGCATGGGGAGTTACATGTGCACGTGAATGATGGCGTGTTATATACTTAGTAACATCACTGATAATTAATACAGAATTCTAATGTTATGCAGTACAAACCCTTTCAAACAGCGAAAGTCCTTCTAACAACAGTTAAGCAATGTACGCCATGAACTGCAGGAGTGTAATAACACTTTGCAACAGCAGTCGCTAGAGTTTAGGTAAGGCTGTTAGAATATGCGGGGACCAGAGTAGATGGTTACTATGCGATGCTAGAGCAGGAGTGCTATCCTTTACAATAACCCGCTAAACAGGGATTGTAAACTAGCATGTGCTCATTGGACAGCGGAGCGTGGTAATGCTCTAAAAACAGCAGTCGCTACTATTTGATTATGTGATGCAAAAACATAAATGCTATCTTTTCCAGTAACCCGTTAAAAAGGGTTTGTAAAACAAGCATGTGCTCCTAAACAGCAGGGGCGTGATAATGCTCTAAAAACAGCAGTCGCTACAGTTTGAATAAGGCTGTTGGATTATGCGATACTAAAACATGAGTGCTATCCTTTACAGTAACCCGTTAAACAGGGTTTGTAAAACAGCAGGAGCGTGATAATGCTCTAAAAACAGCAGTCGCTACAGTTTAAATAAGGCTGTTTGATTATGCGATGCTAAAACATGAGTGCTATCCTTTACAGTAACCCGTTAAGCAGGGTTTGTAAAAACACAAGCATGTGCTCGTTGAACAGCAGGAGCGTGATAGCGCTCTAATAACAGCAGTCGCTACAGTTTAATTAAAGGCTATGTGATTGTGCGAGAACAGAAAACGCAGGTACTGGGAGTTGCTAACACATGAGCGTTGTCTTGTGCAGTAAATTCTATACACAAACGCTGTATACACAGTAAAGCATTCAAAGCAGAAAGACACGCAATAAAATACAATTGGTTCCTTCAAAACAGCAGGAGCGTTAAAGCACCCTGAAAAAGTAAAACTCTCAAGGCTGATAGGCATGCCTTACAATAAAATAGGTTCCTTCAAACAGCAGGAGCGTTGAAGCAGTCTGAAACAGCAGTCGCTAGTGATTAAAGAAGGATACTTGAAATAACATTGTAATGGCTTTCAAATCTATGCACGAAAGGAATATTCACAATCTCAGCATATCAAATAACACATGGAGTACTTACTACAGGAGCGCACTCCTAGCCAGGTGCACACAGCAGCCGAGGATGAGTAGGATTAAAGATGGCGCCCTGAGGGGAGGAGGGGGTTATATCACCTCTAGGCGGATGTAGGGGGAGGGGGGAGGAGCAGGGATAAGAGCTAATAGGGGAGGGTCAGAGAGGGTCGTATTCCTACTATGTGAGAGGAGGAGTTACACAGAGTAAGGTGCAAACTAGAGGGAGGGAAGAGAGCCAAAAATAAGGTTGATTGATACGTGATGGAGGTAGGGTAGAAGGGTGAGGGGCTGGATAGTGGTAAGGGGTGCAGGGGAGCAAAAAGCTAGAACAACAGGAGAAGGATGAGAGCCAATCAGTGGAGCATAGATTGCAGGAAAGTAAGCTGTAACAGGATAAGTAAGAGTTCTAGATATAAAAGATAGAGTTGGCTATGAGTTTAGTGAGAAATAAAAGTAAAGTAAGTAGGGAAAAAATGTGAGACGTGAGTGAAATAGAGCAATATCAGTGGGGTGGGGTGCACCTTGCGGTCAATGTAGAAATACACTGGGCCCACTAGGGCAGTGAATGGGCATAAGTGGACTGAAATGGGAAGGAGCCTATAGGGATTATGGAATTAAATGAGGGTGAGAGGCAAGAGATGGGGAGAATGTAGGCTGCTGGCTGTCCTGGCAAGGAGGTAGCTTATACAGATAACCGACAAAGAGTAGAAATTACAAAGTTAAGTAGCAGCAGTTACACATACTTCCTCTGTATCCTCTGGGAGAGACCTGGTACAACTTTCCCAACAGGGGTTTAAGGCAGCAGAGAAGTAAATTGCAGGATCACGAATAATGGATAAGATTGGTGGCTTTAGGTTGGAATATGTGTTCAACCAAGGCGAGGTCCCAGGGGGAGTAAGCAGGGTAAAACAATTCCTCTGTATCCTCTGGGAGAGACCTGGTACAACTTTCCCAACAGGGGTTTAAGGCAGCAGAGAAGTAAATTGCAGGATCACGAATAATGGATAAGATTGGTGGCTTTAGGTTGGAATATGTGTTCAACCAAGGCGAGGTCCCAGGGGGAGTAAGCAGGGTAAAACAATTCCTCTGTATCCTCTGGGAGAGACCTGGTACAACTTTCCCAACAGGGGTTTAAGGCAGCAGAGAAGTAAATTGCAGGATCACGAATAATGGATAAGATTGGTGGCTTTAGGTTGGAATATGTGTTCAACCAAGGCGAGGTCCCAGGGGGAGTAAGCAGGGTAAAACAATTCCTCTGTATCCTCTGGGAGAGACCTATATAGATAGACATATATAGATATATATATGTACACATACATACACACACACGCATACATATACACATCAGGGGAGAAGAAAATAAAAGAAAGGAGAATATTGAAAAAGAGGATGAGGCGTTTAAAAGTAAAATTAGCATAAGGTACAGAATTAATAGCACCCAGACCAGAGTTGCCATTTGTGCTACAGACAGCAACAGGAAAAAAAAAACATGATCTGTGGTGCTATTACAAGAATGGCCACATAGTGGCAAAAACAGCGTGGAAAAAACATTACATCCAGTTACTTTCTGTAGTAGAAAGATGACCACAGTGGAATTGGGCTACCACCATAGCATACAGCAGTTATTGGTCATTTGTTGGGGTATCAAGCAAACTGATTATTTGACTATATTTTCCAGTATTACACTACAAACACCACACAGAGCAGTAAAAACTCTAGTAGATAATTTTTTGATGAACAAAATCACAGATGGTATTAGTCAGGCAGTCTTTGTAAAATGGGATGGCATTGTTCAGAATGAAAACTGTCACAATTCAGACAGGGGACAAATATTATTTGTCAAATCGCATGGGATATGAAGGAAAACACGATAACCACCTAGAAAAAATAATGTCACCGGACATGCAATTTCTGGCATCTGATTCTGACCACTTTAAAACATCAGTCTTTATAGATACAGCACGGTATTGGGACAAAGGCAAATGCTGGACAGGATTTGCTGTAGTTTCGGAAAATCCACAGATGGGTTCTCCTGAACTACTCAAGTTACCAGAGCATATGTCAGTTGAAAGAGCTGAATTGGAGGCAGTACTGTACATGCTAAGGTATTATAATCCTGTTAACATTTTCTCAGACAGTGCTTATGTAGTAAATTCTTTAAGACTGCATATGGACACCTGGAAAAGGTGAGGATTTGTAGAAAGTGTAGGCAAACCATTATGCCATGCCGATGTATTAAAAGATATACATAAAGTCATAATATCATATCAACAAGGACAGTACAGCATTTTAAAAGTCAAAGCACACCAAAAATCAACAAGTGAAACTTTCTGGTTAAATGGATTGGCTGATTCATTAGCAAAACAAGCATCACAAAGAGGGAAAAACTTACAGGGTATGTGTACATTGATACAAATGTTAGTGCCTTAAAACAGAAGTTAGTACCCTAAAAGAGCTAGACCAACAATCAGTCAAGGAAGATTTCATAAATATTCAAGGAAAGCAAGTTTAAAAGAAGAAATAGACCAATGCATGACTGCAGAAGTACCGCCAAAAGAATATTATGTATATCCCATTACAAAAGGGTTAAGGTTGCCTTATGTGCCACATCAGTTAGCACGTCAGTTGGTCAAATTAAATCACCAAATACTGGGACATGTAAGAGCTGATGAGCAATGGGCAGTTGTAAAAGAAAAATACTGAAACCCAAATTTAAAAAAGGTCTGTATGCTGATTCTAGAAGAAAGTCTAATCTGTTTGCAGGTAAGTGCTAAAATCAAAAAGCCTCAGTTACATCGGGTACAGCCAGCGGATGGGCCATGGTATGCAGGTCAGATAAGATTATGCAGGTTCTTTGCCAACAACAAAGGGAAGTTACAGATACCTACTAGTAGTAGTGGACATCTTTTCAAAATGAGTAGAAGCAATTCCTACCAAAACCATGACAGCAAAGGCAACAGTAGAAGCCTTATGTAAAAATATTTTCTGTCATTCGGGGGGGGGGGCATCCTGTCACAGAATCAGATAATGGTCCACAACTTGCTAGTAATCTCATTAAGCAAATGTTTAATTTGTTGAGCATACAGCAAATATTTTATGCACTATACCATCCACAATTAGGGTTACCACCTGTCCCACTTTGCGAGGGACAGTCCCTCTTTGGGCAGTTGTGTCCTGACAAAAAAATTGCAAAAATGGCAAATGTCCTGAGATTTTAGGACAAAATTATTTCTTACATTTTATGTAATAGTTGCCTAAAACAGTTATTCTGTATCTGAAATACCTAAATGTTATAAGAAACAGAATAAGCAACTAAAATGCTACAAGAATAATAAGAAGTTATGTACCTACCATAACGTTCCATGTTAGTTGTCTTCTCTCGCCTTCTTTCTTGCTTGATGGGTTCAGAGCCGATCCTCGGCTCCGACTCGGCACTTGCTAAGCTCGAGAGTCACTTTTACCAGCTCGAGGCAGCCCCATATCCCATGATGCAAGGCGGTAAGTACCCAGATCTCGTTTGATGACAAAGGGCAATAGCACCAAGCATAAAAACACTTCCAAAAGGAAGAAAGAAAACTTACAGGATGGAAGAAGGACCAGGTCTGAATGGTCTTCAGCATAATAATTTCTTATAGAAAGGTCTGTCCAGGCCTGGGGGAAGGAGGGAGGGTCGCAAGAAAGAAGGTGAAAGAAGACAACTAACATGGAACGTTATATGGTAGGTACATAACTTCTTAATGTTAAGTTGTCAATCTCGCCTTCATTCTTGCTTGATGGGACCGCGTCCCTAGCACCTCTATCCTGGGTGGCTCAATGGAACAGACTCTTGAGGACTGTAGAGCCAAAACTGGCTCTGTCCCTGGAGGCCAAGTCCAATTTGTAGTGGGAAACAAAGGTATGAGGAGTGGCCCAAGTGGCCGCTGCACAAATAGTGTCTAAAGGAAGTCTAGCTTGAAAGGCTGTAGAAGTAGCTAAGCTCCTAGTTGAATGTGCTTTAGGTTTTGAGCACAGCTGTTTTCCCCTGAGCAGATAAATTTCAGAGATGACCGAAGAAAGCCATCTAGACAAGGTCACTTTAGAAACAGGAAGGCCTTTCTTATTATCCGCATAGGAAACAAAAAGTTGATCGGATTTCCTAAATTTTTTTGTTCTGTCCAAATAATATCCGAGTTGACGGTGGACATCAAGATAATGTAGTTTTTGTTCGGCTCTGTCTGAATAGTTTGGGAAAAATACACGGAGATCAATGGATTGATTCAAATTGGTCTTTGAGGCGACCTTAGGCAAAAAGGTCGGATTAGTTCTTAATGATACTCTGTCTTTGTGAAAAACCAAATAGGGGGGTCGAACCGATAGAGCATGAAGTTCAGACACCCTCCTGGTCGATGTAATAGCCACTAGGAATAAAGTTTTCCAAGAAAGAAATTTCAGGGAACAAGAAACAGCTGGCTCGAAGGGGAAGAATCAAGGATGTCAGCACTAAATTTAGATCCCACTGAGGAGGAGGATTCCTGATTGGAGGCTTTAGCAGGAAAATTCCTTTCAAGAAGGCCCTGCAGAGCCTATGGGACATAATATTGTGATCTGCGATCCCGACATGAAAGTTCGAGATAGCAGCCAATTGAACTCTGACTGTGGAAGAAGAGGAGCCTGCATGAAAAATCTCTGCTAAGAAGTCCAGGACTGCCTGAACAGGGGCAGTGAAAGGATCAATACTCTTGGCCTTAGCCCAATAAGAGAAACGTTTCCATTTGCTTGCATAAATCCTCCTGGTAGAGGATTTTAAAGAAGCTACTATGATGTCTCTAACTGGGTTAGAGATCAAAGGAAGCCTGGCTAAGGAAGGAAGTGGAGCAACCATGCTGTGAGGTTGAGAGAAGGGATAGACCGGTGCAGCTGACCAGATTGGTGAATCAGAAGATCTGGCACTGGGTCCAGATGCCACGGCTGCACCAAAAGGTGACGATGGAGGAACGGGAACCAAACTTGTCGAGGCCAGTAAGGGGCAATGAGAATCAATTTGGCTCTCAAAACGGTTGCCTTCTGGATAACTTGAGGGATCAGAGGAAATGGAGAGAAGGCATAAAGAAGTCCCTGAGGCCAATCCTGGGTCAGAGCGTCTCTGGGGGGATGGCCTGGAAGAGGGAAGAGAGAGAAGAAGTCTGGGCATTTGCTGTTTTGGGGAGTAGCAAAAAGATCGCAACATGGACGACCCCATTCCAGAAAAATCTCTTCCGCTATAGATTGCTTGAGAGACCACTCGTGAGGCATGAGAATAGCTCTGCTCAATCTGTCCGCTACAATGTTGGTTTTCCCAGGGATATGCGTTGCTACCAGAAACCGATGAGAGGAGATTGCCCATTGCCATAGTCTGAGCTTCTCGACACAAGGGTAGGACTTGGTTCAGCCCTGTTTGTTGATATACCAAACTACAGACATGTTGTCTGTGTGGACTGCAATTGTCCCTACGGGAAGAAAGTCGTTGAGGGCTTGCAACGTTAAAAGCACTGCTCTCATCTCCAGGACATTTATGTGCAGGTGGTATTCGAACGGCTGCCACGTCCCATGAACCATCCTGCCCTGATAATGACCCCCCCACCCGATCAGGGAGGCATCCGTGGTGACAGTGGCTACCGGGGATGGGGGTACAAAGTGTCTGCCTTGGTGAACCTGGGGAGATGTGATCCACCAAGCAAGATGATCTTTGCAAGTCTGTGTCACCAGAATCTGGTGACGCATTGGAAGTTGTTGGTAAGACCACTGTGTGAACAGCATCCACTGAAGAAGGCGCACGTAGAAGCGAGCCAGGGGAAGAAGAGTAATGGCCGCAGCCATGAGGCCTAATACCTTTAGAACCATTCTGGCCTGTACTTTCTTGTTGGCTAGAATGATCCTGACTTGACTTTGAATGTCTGAAACTCTTTGATCTGTAAGGGTAGCTGACATCCGAACGGTGTTTATGTTTGCGCCTATGAAAGTAATAGACTGGCAGGGCGATAAGGATGACTTTTCGAAGTTTATCGAGATGCCCAAAAGAGTACAAAGCTTTATTGTGTAATCCCTGGCTTGAATAAGCTGATGCCTGGTGGTGGCTGAAAGGAGCCAGTCGTCGAGATACGGAAACACCTGGAATCCTTGACGTCTCAGGTGAGCCGTGACCACTGCCATGCATTTGGTGAACACTCTGGGGGCTGTAGTGAGACCAAAGGGCAGGGCTCTGAACTGGAAATGACTGGACCCCAGCCGAAAGCGGAGAAATCTCCTGGAGCGTCTGTGGATTTTGATGTGATAGAACGCATCCTGAAGATCTATTGAGCACATCCAGTTGTCCTTCTGTAAGAAGGGCAGAATTGACTGAAGAGTGACCATTCGAATCTTGTCTTCCTCACAGACTTGTTGAGTCTGCTGAGATCCAATATTGGTCTCCAGTCTCCCGTCTTTTGGGGACCAAAAGAACCTTGAGTAGATTCCGGCTCTGAATGATCTGTTGTAACTGGCTGAATGGCTCTTTTGCAGTAGTTTTAAGACTTCTAACTCTGCAATTTCCCTTAGACCGGGTGGTACATCTGGAAGGGAATTTGAGTGATAGAAAGGACTTTCCTCGAAAGGAATTTTGTAACCCTCGGATATGATCGACTGTACCCATCTGTCTTGAGTGAGGGAATGCCAGGCTTCTGGGTACAGCGATAGTCTTCCCGACTGCCTCCAAGGATGGACAGCCGGGCAACATCTCAGGGATGCTGAAAGGGCTTGTCAGAGAGAGGCTCTCTGTTTCCCTGGTTTTGGAACCCCTCTGCCTCTAGAGCGGCGTCTGTTGTTGTTACCCCCTCTGCCTCTAGGGGTAAACTGACCACGTGAATCCGGCGTGACTCCTTGGGAATTGGGGAACCACATTTTGCCACCTTCTGTCCTTTGGGGTAAGGTCTAGAAGGGTGGAAAACGGACTCCCACGGCAGAAAGAGTCTTGCCATCCTGCTCACACCTGGTCAAAGTTTCCTTCACTTGAGGGCCAAACAAAGCTGACCCATCAAAGGGAGAATTTGTGAAGGACGCCTTAAAGGGATCTGCAAAGTCACATAGCCGCATCCAGGCTTGGCGTCTAAGGGCCACACCTGTACCTGCGGCCTACTCGCTCCATCAGCAGCATATGATATAAGCCGCATGGAGGAGTTTGCAATGGAATTAAGGGTTCCTAGCTGCGAAGCAATTTTTCCTGAGCTCCTGCAGCTGTAGGATCCTGTACAACATCACCTAGCTCCTTAAGGATATCCCTTTGGAGTCTGGTGAAGTGACATAGGTAATTCAGCGAACGCATAGCAAAGGTCGCTGAGGAAAACATCCGCTTACCATACCTATCCATGGTCCTAGAGTCCTTATTAGGAGGATGGACGGGTACGGAAGGATCTGCAAGTTCCTTCTTGGTGGCAGCAGCCACCACCATGGCATCAGCGGGGACACCCTTAGTGAGGAATTGCTTATCACACGGGGCAGTAATAAATTTTGAAGGCCTCCTAGGGACTGGCTCTACAGAGTCAGGAGCAGCCCACGCCTTTCGGGCAATAACTTGCATAAGGGGGTCGAAAGGCGGAGACACCCAGGAGGTGGAGGGCCGAGATCCAAATGCCTCTAGGTATACTGACTCATCCTCAGAGGGATTATTGGTGGGCCAGTTTCCTCTGTTTAAGGAGTTCTAGGATGTCTGAGAAGGAGACATCCTCAGAGGGGGATCTTGGGGATCCCTCTGACTCATCTAAGTCAGTATCTGAAGTGATAGACTCGGGGGAGTCTATATGTTTCCTCTTACAAGTCCTCTTTCTAGGAGGATCTCCCGAAACATCAGGAGAATCCTCAGAAGAGGGGGATATTCCCAATGGGGAAACCTGAGGCGGAGGATCTCTGGGTCCTGTAGCAAGAGAAGCGGCAGAGATGTCAACAGGCACTACAGAGGGAGGAGCTAAGGGAACAGACTGCTGGCTGATACCAGTGGCCAGCACACTCTTCATCACCTCGAATGCTCCCCTCCCAGGAAGGTCCGAGAGAACCCGTTCCGAAGAGCTAGGAACTCCAGGGACCACCGAAAGGGAAGTCTCCGAGGCAGATGTCGGAGCCGAGCTCACCAAGGCCGAGGCTCCAAGGGGAAGAGCGGGTTCGGACAAGGGTCCGATGCCACTCACCCCTCGGAGGAGACCATGGTAGCCCGGCCACCGAATCCCTCTAAGGAAGGTCTCGAAGAGGAGATAAGAGTAGAGGCTGAAGGAACAGAAGGGGGTATCTGTCCTTCAGCCGTAGCAGTAACTATTCCCGAAGACTCCAACTCCAAGCTCTGGGGTAGAGTTGAAGGAGGAACTGCAACGGGGTGTGGACCAATAGCCGTCTGTTGAGACGGACTATGTAACATTTGGGCCAGTGCCTGTGACTTAAGTAATCTACTGACCACTCTCTCTAAATCATGGTCAGAAAGCCTGGATGACCTTGAAGATCGGCTCCGATGGCTCCATTCCGAGAGGAGAGTTGAAGCCGGAGCCGAACGTATCGGCTCCAAGGAAGGAGACCTAGACCTCTTCCTCGAAGGAGCCATCGGAACCGATGAAACTATTGAACCTGTCAGAGCCGACAACTTATCGGAGCTGACAGGTAGCCTCGATGCATCGGCTCCAGCCGGAGCCGATACAGCCACAAAAGTAACGGTGTCGGAGCCGATCGGAGCCGACACCGATGCCTGAGCCACATGGTGGTCGGAACAGATCGGAGCCGACACCGAAGTGGTCGATGCAGAATCGGCACCGATAGCCATCGGTGCAGAAGGCTTAGTTAAGCCAGAATCGGCTCCAGCCGGAGCCGATCTCGACTCAGAACGAGTCGGAGCTGAGGCCGCAGGCTTGGACACAGAAGCCTGGGCCTTGGAAGACTTAGCAGTCTTGGATGGAGCCGACTTAGCCGGAGAGCCCTCCGGCTTAAGAAGGCCCCTCAAAATCAACTTATTCCTTCTTTCCTGCAGGACTCTCTGGCTGAAAGAATGACAAATAGCACAGGAGTCCTGCAGGTGAAGAGGCCCCAGGCAGTACAGGCAAGAAGTGTGACCGTCTGTCAGAGACATTTTCTGACAGCACGAGTCACACTTCTTAAAGCCTGAGACCCTTTCTTTAGACATGGTGCAAACTCAGACACACACACCAGTCAAAGAAATTAAATTAAATATACCAAAAGGTATAACTAAAAAAACACACACACACACCCTAACAGGTGGATGGGATGGGAGAAAGTCTGACTAAAAAATAAGAAGAGACAGAAAATTTTCTGTCAGAAAATGTTTAAAACTAAATTAAAACTAACAATAAAGGGTTTTTTAGTTAAAAGGGGCTAAAATAGCGAAGTAGCAAATCACTTACCAGGAGCTGGTAAAAGGAGGACCTCATAAGCGAGCGCAAAGCGAGATCTGGGTACTTACCGCCTTGCATCATGGGATATGGGGCTGCCTCGAGCTGGTAAAAGTGACTCTCGAGCTTAGCAAGTGCCAAGTCGGAGCCGAGGATCGGCTCCGAACCCATCAAGCAAGAATGAAGGCGAGATTGACAACTTAACATGCTTTTATTTAGGCAAAAAAGTTAAGTTTTGTCCTTTGTACTGGCCGTGGGTATGTGTCGGCCTGTAAAATCTGATGTTTGTACCAAAAATGTCCCACTTTGGCCATTTGGAAAAGGTGGTAACCCTATCCACAATCCAATGGCATAATAGAGCACATGAATTGGACGTTAAAAGAACGCCTAAAAAAGGCATGCTTGGAAAAAGGCAATACTTGGGTACAGCATATGACTGTCATTTTAATGGGTATTCAGGCAACACCAAATAGCAAAACAGATATTTCACCATATGCAATAATGACAGGTCGTAAAATGCCTATACAACTACCATTTGATCAGAATAAACCTAATGATAGGCCAATGTTAGAAATCAGTATGCATCAGCAATGGATAAAAAGGCTTACAAAAATATGTGAATACAATGCAAGACAGCAAGTGTTCCATCTATGGAGAAAGGAGCCAATTTTCCCACCTGAATAAAACCTTCCCTGAGGAACAAAAGTATTGGTAAAAATGTTCCAAATGGAAGGTCCATAGGATAGCAACTGGCAAGGCCCTTTTGAAGGAGTGGAACAAATCGGACCATTAGTGCATAAAATCAAAAGAAAAATGAAAAACAAAACAATGTTGGTATATAAAGATCAGTTAAGAGTTATTAAAACTAGTGAGCAATGTAAATCTGATTAACTGTATTCTATTGTAAGTTTCCCACAGAGAGGACAAGGTTTAAAGTGCATCCTTTTGGAAATCCAGTTTCAGATGACCAAAGGCAAAATAATTCAGCAATGGAATTTCTATTTAAAGGATGTTTTTTTTTTTAAACTGATAATAGCTATCATACTATGATTGTATTACTTAGTATTGAATTGTACTTGAAATTTTAATTGAACCTGTTAATCAACCTGTAAAGTTACATGAGAGAGAGAGAGTAAAGAAATGTGGAAAAATGGACAAGATTGGTCACCATCTTTAAAGACTTTTTGGCAAGACAATGTTGGTATGCAAAAAGTATGAATGTTTCTAATTGCTGGGTATGTTGTTTAATACCCAAAATAAAAAGAAATTATGTACTCACCATAACGTTCCATGTGAGTTGTTCATCTCGCCTTCATTCTTATTGATGGGTTTTGAAGCTGATCCTCGGCTCCGACTCGGGCAACTGCAAAAGCTCGAGGTCTTCAACTAGCTAGAGGCTCACTCCCTATCCCATGATGCACCTTGTGCTTCCCTCAGATCTTGTTTGCTGCCATCAGGCTACAAACTACTAGTTATATGCTAATATTGGACACTGGACAAGAGACAGTAACACCATGACATAAATAAATTCTCGGTCCTCAAGAAGCCTTGACAAGGGTTGGAGGGTGGGACACAAGAATAAAGGCGAGATGAACAACCTACATGGAACATTATGGTGAGCACATAACTTCTTTACGTGAAGTTATTCTATCTCGCCATACATTCTTACTCATGGGTAGCATTCAAAGCACCATCTTTCTCGGGTGGCTCACGGGAGAATGTTCTTCAAGACAGTGAAACCAAAGGAAGCCCCCTCCCTGGGAGGCCTTATCTACTTTGTAATGAGTGATGAAGGTATGAGACCTTGACCAAGAAGCTGCTGCACAGACAGTATCTAATGGTAATTTAGCTGTAAAGGCTAATGAAGGTAGATACAGCTCTAGTAGAGTGGGCCTTTATTTTCCGTTGTAACTGTGTATTCACTAAACTGTAAGTGAAGGATATACAATCTGATAACCATTTTGATAAAGTGGTTTTCGTCGTCAATGAAGTGCCTTTTTTAGACTCTGAAAAGGAAACAAAGTTGAAATGTTTGATCCTGTCTAAATAGAACCGAAGTTGTCTGTGAACATCAATTTGCTCAGCATATGTTCCATCTCAGTGTATTTAGGGAAAAATGCGGGGAATTCAATAAACTGGTTGAGATTTGTCTCTGAGCAAACTTTAGTTAAGAATGAAGGCTTTGTCCTGAGTGCGACTCTGTCATGGAAAATCAAACAAGGGGGGTTTACTGGACAAGACTTGTAACTCTGAAACCCTCCAAGCAGAAGTAATAGCTATTAAAAATATGGTTTTCCATGATAGGTAATTCAAGTCACAAGATGCGGCTGGTTCAAAGGGGGGCAGGATTATATGCGAAAAAACACAATTTAGGTTCCATGGCATAACTGGAGCTTTTATGGGTGGTCTCAAATGGACAGTACCCTTGAGAAAGTCTTTGGAGAGTCTAAGTGACATAAAATTAAACCCTTGGTCACTTAAATGAGAGTTAGTAATCACTGCCAATTGAACTCTAATGGTTGCTGCCACTGCCCCTTCATTGAAAAATGCAGTCAAAAGACTCTAGAATGGATGAAATTGAAGCCAGGTACGGATCAATATTGTTCTAAAGCGCCCATACAGAAAAACTCTTCCATTTAGTAAGATACAACTTCCTGGTAGACAATTTATGAGAGGATGTTAAAATATATTGAGCCGCAGCGTGCGAATCCTGGCTATGTTTGGAATTGGAGCAGTCAAGCTATCAGTTTGAGGGACTGAAGACAGGGGTGGAGAGCCCCTGACAAATGAGTCAGATCTGGCACTGGGTCTAGAATCAAAGGTTCTTCCAAGACAGGAGGCTGGAGGAAGGGGACCCAAATGTGACAAGGCCAGTAAGGGGCAATTAGAATGATGGTCCTTCCAAGAGTCTTGGCTTTCTGTAAAACTTTGGGTATGAGAGGAAAAAAGGCATACAGGAGACCCAGGGGCCAATTGTGTAGAAGTGCATCCCTTGGGGCATCCCCCAGAGGGGGGATTAGAGCAAAGTACCTGAAGCATTTCGTGTTTGTTGGAGTTGCAAAGAGATCGCAGCAAGTCTGGCCCCATCTGCAGAATATCCTTCCTGCTACTTCTTTTAGGGACGACTCGTGAGGCAGTAGAATGACCCTGCTCAGCTTGTCCGGTATCAGAATGGATATACCTGGGACATGAGCTAACAGAAAGCGCTGGGTGGAAGTTGCCCATTGTACGACAACAATGTTGAGCAAAAAAAGACCTTTATAACAACACAAAGCTTTCAGGTTATACACCCTTTCTCAATGCTTGATTAAGCATTGAGAAAGGGTGTATAACCTGAAAGCTTTGTGTTGTTACAAAGGTCTTTTTTTGCTCAACGTTGTTGTCATTCATTGGAAGTTGCCCATTGCCATACTCTCACGGCCTCTCGACACGGGGGGGGGGGGGTAAGATCTGGTTCCTACTTGTTTATGTACCAGACCACTGACATACTGTCTGTCTGAATTGCAAAGGTTCCTAGAGAGAGCGAGTCTTGAAAGGACTGCATCGCTATAAGTACCACTCTCAACTACAGAACACTGATATGCAGATGAGCCTCGCAACTGTTCCACGTGCCTTGGACTGTTCTTCCCTGATGATGCCCCCCCCCCAACTTATCAGGGAGGCTTCCGTGGTCGCAGTGGCTATGGCAGCGGGTAGAACAAAAGAGCGACCTAGAGTTATGTGGTGAGATGTCAGCCACCACTGAAGGTCCTTCTTGCAGGAATTTATCAGGATTTTGTGTGACATTGGGAGTTCTTGAAAGGACTATTGCATGAACAGGAGCCATTGTAGTACACGCATGTCCATCCGACCCTTAGGGATCGCAATGATCGCTGCTGCCATTGTCCCTAGCAATTTGAGTACCACTGACAGTGGCTTTTTCTCTAGAAAACAGGTCCAGAACCTGAGTTCGTAGAACACAAACTCTTTCTGGAGGAAGCTTTTTGGGTCACAGTAATGGTACTTAGCTCTGTTGCTATAAAGATGGTATGTTGCGATGGTGACATGGCAGATTTTCCTGAATTTATAGTAATCCTCAACTGACTGCAGAGATTCAAAGTTGTGCCCCTTGCTTGTATGTGTTGATGCATGGTGGTGGCAGTGAGGAGCCAGTCGTCTAGGTAAGGAAACACCTGGAATCCCAAATGTCTCAGATGAGCCGTGACTACTGCCATGCATTTGGTGAACAATCTGGCAGCTGTAGTGAGACCAAAGGGCAGAGCCCAAAAACGATGACTGGCTCCCAACCGGAAGCACAGATGAACTCTCGATGGCTGGTTCATTTTTATGTGGTGGTACACATCTTGGAGATCTATCAAGCACATCCAATGGTCTTTCCCTAAAATGGGAAGAATTGACTGTGGAGTGACCATCTGGAATTTTGTTTTTCTGACAAACTTGTTTAGTCTGCTGAGATCCAAAATGGGCCACCAGTCCCCTGTTTTCTTTGGAACTAAAAATAACCTTGAGTAAGTTCTGGATCCTCTTTGGTCTACTGGGACTGGTTGGATGACTTTTTCCAGCAACTTTGAATCTCTGAGGCTGACTTGTTCCCTGTGACTGGGTGGAACGTCCGGGATTTTCCTTATAAGAGGGGTGGGTGACAAAGGAAATTGAGTATCCTCTGGATATGATGCTTTGTACCCAGCTGTGGTTTATTTTTAGCCATGCGCCTGGGTAGAAAGAGAAGTTTCCCCAACTGCCTCCAGAGATGGACAGGTGGGACCCCCTCTCAGGAACGTTGATAGGGCTTACCAGAGAACTGGTCTCTGTCGCCCTGGTTCTGCAGACCCCCTCTGCCGCATGGGCAGCGTCTTCCATTGTTACCCCCTCCTCTGCCTCTAGAGAGGGGGTTTCACCACGAGTCAACTGCAAAGCTCCTTAAGTTTTATGGAACCACATCTTCCCCTCCCTTCTTACCTTTGAGGTAGGGTCTGGTAGAGGTGGAAAAGTGGACTCCGATGGCAGACAGTCTTTAGGTCCTGTTGACTCCTAGTAAGGGTTTCCTTCACTTTGGGTCCAAAAATGGATGAGTCATCAAAAGGGATGTTAATAAAGGATGACTTAAAAGGCTCCGCAAAGGAACATAAGCGCATCCAGGAATGTCTCCCAAGAGCAATTTCTGTCCCTGCTGCTCTACTCGTTCCATCAGCTGCATAGGAGACCAGGAGCATGGAAGAGTTTGCAAGAGAATTTAGGGTAGTGAGATAGGAAGTTACCTTCTCTGAGACCCCCACAGCTACTGAACCCTGTAGAGTATCTCCTAGTTCTTTCAGGAGATCCCTCTGCAACCTTGTGAAGTGTGAGAGCAAAAGTCGCTGAACTAAAAATGCACTTACCATATCTATCCATGATCCTAGAATCCTTGTTAGGAGGATGGACAGACGTAGAAATTTCTGACAGTTCCTTTTTGGTGGCTGCCATACCATACCATCAATGGGCACTCCTATGGTCAAGAAGGTCTTGTCCTGGGGTTAAGTTAGAAATTTATTAGGCCTCCTACGGACAGGCTCGATGGTATCAGAGGGCTCCAACTCCCTTTCAGAGATTAGCTAAATCAGCTCATCAAAGGGTGGAAACACCCAAGAGGTGGAGGGTTGAGACATAAAAGCCTTCAGAGGCACTGTGTTATGGGACTTCCAGCCACCCGTCTGCTTAAGAATTTCCAGGATATCTGTGAAGGAGATATCCTCCAAGGGAGACCATGGGGACCCTTCTGACTCATCTAAGTCCGTGTCCGAAGTGACTGATTCCTGTGGGGAGTCCAAATGATTCCTCTTGCAAAGTCTCTTCCTGGGAACCTCTTCAGTGGGAGCTTCTGGAGAGGTCTCAGAAGAGCAGGGCTTGCCCAATGGGGCTTCCCGAGGCTCAGTCAGTGTCTCTACGCTTTAGATGGATGTGCGATAAAGAGGTCGACACCGGTGCTCTGGGGGAAGGAGCTACTGGCTGTGATGGTGGGTTGTCAGCACGGCCAACATCCTCCTCATAGCATCGAAGGCACCTTGGTCCCGACGCGAAGAAACCCCCAAATCCAAAGATATGGAAGATACTCTCTGCACCAGAACAGAGGGTTCCAAGCTGAGGTTGGAGCCGAGTTCACCCGATCAGAGGCCCAGTGAGGGAAAGTCGGAACCGAAAAATCGGTCTGACTATCCTCCTCAGGCCCAAATGGTGAGTGTCAGCTCCTGCACCCCTTGGTCTGCACCGAAGATATCAGGGTTGTCGGGACCAACAATCCTAAAGTAGGCATCGGGCCCAAAGCTTCCACAATCTTCCGCTCCGAGCATTCTGGCTCCAAAACTTTGAGACTGATCGGAGGAGGAACCGAAGACGGTGGGGGGGATTTTATATGTTTCGAAGTCCCAGAGATCGGCCCCAATAAAAGTTTGGCAAGCGGCAGTGTCTGCAGAATCCTCTGCACCACACGATCTACATCCTTATCAGAGAGTCTTGAGGACTGGGAAGAGGCCACTGACTCAAGGATTGGAGACTTTAAAGTAGGAGATACCGGCTCTAATATCGAGGACTGGCTCCTACAAACAGTAACAACCTCCAGTTCCAAAAGCAGTGGAGCCGAGGTAGGAGTCCCAATCGGTATTGAGGTCAATGAACCCTTTTTTTGGCTCCGACCCAGAAGACTGCTTAGAAGACAAGGTCTTTAAAGATTTGGATATCTTGTCTGGTGATGTGTCCTTATCCAATGATTCCTGAAAGGAAGACTTCAGTAATCCCCTAGCTATCAAGCTTACTCTTGCGTTCATGAAGTACAAGAGAGCTAAATGAATGACAGATAACACAGTTCTCCTGTAGGTGAACTTCACCTAAACAATAAACTCATTCTATGTGACCATCTATCATTGACATTTTCTGTCCACATTTAGGTCTTTTTTTTAAATCCTGACTTAGCCTTTTCTTGCTGAGACATGGCAGAACTATCAAATATCTAACTATGACTGAGGTATAATACAACACGTAATAACACTATAGAACTCTTGAAAAATGTACTATTTAAAGAAGTAATCCAAAAACTCCAAGGAAAGGGTGCCACAGAACCAAGAACCAGTAAAACCACAACAGGCCCCCAAAGAGGCAGGAGGTAATAATAAAACACAAGCCTGTAGGTGTAAGCAGCAGGTTTAATCGCATAAATGTCACACAATACAAAGCGTTTTCATCCACCAGACTTCTTCAGATGTTGCTGCTTACACCTACAGGCTTGTGTTTTATTATTACCTTCTACCTCTTTGGGTGCCTGTTGTGGCTTTAGTATTTAAAGAAGGAAAGACACTTAATTATATCTGTAACGTCTACAATATATGCAAACACACACTAAGAGGAATATGGAACTACTGGCCCTAAAACTTGGTCCCAGGTTCAACTAGGCTTAAAATCTAGCGGACTTCACAGGGAACTATGAACAAGGAGAAAGAAATAACCAGACAACCCTCTAATTTACACAGGTTGTTACTCTAAGGAAGATAGATATAAAAAAAAAATGGCCTACAAAAAAACAAAGACACCAAGTAGTAAAACACACACACAGACACACACACACAGACACACACACACACACACACACACACACACACACACACACACACACACACACACACACACACACACACACACACACACACACACACACACACACTACTTATTCCTAATTATCTAAGTTCATAGTATAAACAAAACTTAACCAACTACAAAAATTAACTATCCAAAGTAAACTTTCACTATTTTAAAAGAAAGATCAAAGTTTCACTGGCCAGGGCTATTGAAGCACTCTCAATCTGTTGCAGCGGCAAACGAGATCGGAGGGAAGCACAAGGTGCATCAGGGGATAGGAAGTGGGCCTTGTGCTAGTTGAAGACCTCAAGCTTTTGCAGTTGGCAGAGTCAGAGCCGAGGATCATCTCTGAACCCTTGAGTAAGAATGGATGGCGAGATAGAACAACTTCACATCAGGGGTTATGCCTCTAGTACTTATTCCACTAAATTCTGTCAGTAGTGGCTGGGGGGTATTGATAAGTGAGACAGGAGACCAGTTATACATGTACAGTTATGTAAAGCAAGAGTTATCTGCTATAGTATAGGGAATCACGTTTTCAACAAAATGGAACCGTCCCAGCAGGTAATACTAATTGTATTAAAAAAACTAAAATGATAAATTTCAAAAAGTACAGTTGTGTACACTTACCATTAATGTAGATGTTAGTGTGTATTCACTGTTGCAGCCATTACATTTGGGTAGTCTGCTGGCAGTTTGCCCTCAGTCGGCCTGAATTCCAAAGTATTGGGTCCTGCGTCAGTTGCTGTCTTCTCTTCTATGATGTCAGGTCGTCAGGGGTATAAAACAAGCAGCCGACACCATTTTCTTTAGTTTTTCTTGCCCCCGATGTCAGGTGCCCCCAAAAAGATAGCAATATTCTAAATATTTAATGATATATATACATGCATCAATATAAACTTTACCTTCATCTACAAGCCAACACACCACATAGGTTGTAGAAGATACAGAAGGAAAGATAAACTGTAGAATGACAAGGGGATGGCGGGAGGGTAACCTGGACTGCAACAGTGAATACACTCGAACATCTACATTTATGGTAAGTGTACATAAATGTACCATGTTCTTCGTGTTTCAATGTTGCAGTCATTACATTTGGGTAGAATCCCAAAGCTATGGTTGGGAGGCTGGAGCTAAACAGCATTGGGTGAGGCTATAAGGCCCTGCAGCACTGCAGTGGCAAAGCCTGCCCTGGACTTAAAGTAGAGAGTTAAATGGTAATGCTTTGTAAAGGTGTGAACAGAACTCCAAGTAGCAGCCTCTAGAATGTCTTTGGTTGGCATGCCTCTGAGAAAGGCTGCTGAAGTAGCTGCAGCCCTGGTGCAGTGTGACCTAATGCCCTTGGGCACAGGTTTGCCATGGTGTAAGTAGCAGAAACGGATGCAATGGCTTATCCACTTTGAAAATGTCTGCTTTGAAATAGCCTTTCCATCTGATCCTGCAGCATATGACACTAGTAACTGCTCAGATTTTCTTAGAGCTTTAGTCCTGCTCAAGTAAAATCTTAGCTGTGTGTACATCCAAGGAATGCAGAATTCTCTCCCTTGTTCTGCGGATTTGGATAAAAAGTTGGCAGATGAATTGTTTGGTTAAGAGCCACACTAAAAACGACCTTGGGCAAAAAAGTAGAATTTGTCCACAGAGACGCCCTCTGTCTGGGTAAAATATGATAAAGGGCTCTACAGCCATGAGGGCCTGTAGCTCTGAAACTCTTCTTGCTGAAGTAATTGCTAGTAGCAGAGCTGTCTTCCATGACAAGAGCTTTATATCTGCGGTAGCAGCTGGTTCAAATGAAGGCAGGGTGAGCTTTACAAACACATAATTGAGGTCCCATGCAGGTAATGGTGATCTTTAAGGAGGCCTTAAATTTTTGGCTGCTCTAAGATACTGCTTTAGTAAAGGATGAGAAAAGGTAGGTGGCTCAGTATTGTAATGAGCCGAAATGACAGAGGCATGGATTTTGATTGATGAGAAATAAAGGCCTTTGTCAAGCATCTCAGTTAAGTATTATAATATCTGAGGAATATGCGGTTCTGCTGTATCAGTTCCTTGTGCTTGATTCCAAGCACAGAATCTCTTCTATTTGTCAGCATAAGATTTTCTCGTACTAGGCCTTCTGGCTTCCAAAATAACATCCATCACCGCTTTACTGAGAGGTGTCATCTGTATGATTACAGGATTAGCCATGCTGCCAGGTTCAGAGTCTGTAATTGACTGTGCAGGATCGGATTGTTTTGCTGGGACAGTAGTTGTGGTTTTTGAGGCAAGGCCCAAGATGGGTATTGCGATTAGGATTGTGTACCAGTATTGGCAGGGCCAGTCCAGGGCAATTAATATCTTTGGCTTCTCTTGTCTGACTTTTAGGAGGACCCTGGGTAGAAGAGGCAGAGGAGGAAAGGCGTAAACTGATGGGTTTTTCCAACTGAAGGACAGGGTGTCCACTTTCCATGCCTGTCTGTGGTAAGTCTTGTGCAGAATCTTTTCAGTTGATAATTTTGAGGAGAGGCAAATAGATCTATGTCTGGGCTCCCCATTTCTCTGCTATCATGCTGAAGACTTATGGATTTAGTTTCCACTCGTGAGGATCCATAAGGTTTCTGCTTAAATCGTCTGCCAGAGTGTTTTGTTTTCCTGGCAGGAATTGAGCTTGAAGATTTATTTGGTAGGTCAAAGCCGTGTCCCACAGTGCCATGGTTAATCTGCAAAGGGGGTACGAGTGTGCCCCCTTGCTTGTTTATATACCACATGACTGTGGTGTTGTCCGTCTTTATCAGTAGTTGTCCTGGATGAAGTAAGTCATTGAAGGCTGCTAGGGCATTTTGAACAGCTAGCATCTCTTTCTGGTTGATAGGTAGATGCATTTGATTTGGTGCCCATATGCCCTGAATACATCTTCCAGCCATGTGGGTCCCCCAGGCATAATCTGATGCGTCTGTTAAGGTTTGGCTGGCAGGAGGTAGAGTGAAGGGCCGTCCTATGTTTTGGTGACAGGCCTTTGCCCACCATAGAAACTCCTGTTGCAGGCAGGGGATGAGAGGAAACATTGTTTCCAGACTGTGCGAATGTTGACTCTATAAACTTTTTAGGTACCACTGAAGTTTCCTCATACGCAGTCTTGCATATGGAATTAGTAGGATGCAGGATGCCATGAAGCCCAGAGCCTGCAGAACTTGTCTTGCAGAAGACTGAGTTTTTGTTGCCATCAGTTTGAACTAAGTAGTCAGTTGCTTTTGTTTGTCTGGCGTGAGGTAAGCCATCTGGGCAGTTGGATGCAAACTTGCACCCAGGAATGTTATCTTTTGAGAGGGTACCAGTTGTGATTTCTTTTCATTTATTGTGTACCCTAGGCATGCTAGAATCCTTTTCACAAAAAAGTCAGGTGTCGTAGAAGAGTGTCCTTGTTCTCTGCTTGAATGAGACAGTCGTCCAAGTAAGGATATATTTGAATAATTATTTGTCTGCAAAATGCAATTACTGGTGCCAAGCACTTTGAAAAGACCCTGGGCACAGTAGATTAGCCAACGGGCAGTGCAGAAAATTGGTAATGCATTAAGCCAGCCTTAAATCTGAGGTATCTTCTGCACAACTGGTTTATTGGGACATGCAGGTATGCCTCTTTTAGGTCTAAAGTCACCAGCCAAGCATTCTTGCCCAGCATGGGCAGAAGCTGTTGCAATGTGAGCATTTTGAATTTTGGAGTGTCCAGGTATGCGTTCAAAATCGATAAATCCGGTATTGGCTCCCAGGCATTGTCATTTCTGGGTACCAAGAACAGTCTTGAGTAAAAACCTTGTCCATTTTCCTCTTCTGGTACTGTCTGAATGGCCCCCATATCCATGAGGGATGTAACCTGTTTCTGTGCCTCTGCCCATTGTTTTTTTGGCAGATCTGGCCAAACATTTGACATTGGCAGAGTGTAGAAATGGAATCTGTATCCCTGTGATACAATGTTTAGTACCCACTTGTCCTGGGTTATTAACTGCCAATTTTGAGCCAAAAGTGCTAATTTTCCCCCTATGGGTGCTGCCAAAAGATAAGTGCTTGGTGTAGGTAGAGGGAGGTCATTGGGATTGCTTTCTGTAGGTTTGCACTTTATCTCCTCCAGATTGGGAGGTGGATGCGCCCAACTGCTTTGACCTGTATGAGTCTTGAAGCCTGGTACCTGGAACCCTTAGGGCGTCTGGATTTGCCCCTTTGAGCTCTGGCCGACACAGAAAAGGACCAATTTTTTGTAGGCCAGTGTCTATTGAATCTAGGTGGCTGCACTTGTAAGAAATCTTTAACAGCTGACATAGACTTAGCTTTGTCTTCCATTTTCTTTAAAACCTCTTCTGCCTTAATACCAAACAGAGTCATGCTGTAAAGGTGCATCTAGCAATTTAGCTTAAACATGATCAGGCAAATTTTGTTCCTTTAACCAGGCATGCCTCCTAATCACAGATCCAGTAACTGCGATCCTGCAGGAGGTCTCTAAAGAATCAAAATCACATTATAAAGTATGCTTTCCAACTTGTTCAGCTGCATGCAATAATTCCTGCAATTCCTTATTTTCTGCACATTCTGAAATCAACATAATTTTCTGTTTCAGCAATGCCATGACATGTTGTTGGTACTTAAGCATATGAAATTGACAGTTTAAGGCCCCGACTGCCAAGGTTGCATATGTATAAACCTTTTTTCCCCCCATCTGTCCAGTGCCCTTGAATCTCTGTTGGAGGGGGTAGGGTTTTTTGCTGTTGAGGCCTTAACTCCCTTTGGACCCTGTGAAATAGTTGCAGGATCAGGAGCAGGGATTCTAAATAAAAATTTAGGAGAGTCAGGGACCCTGTAATACCGGTCAGGCTTACTGGGAGCTGGAGGTAAGGAGTCAGGCTTGACTATGAAAACACATCATCCACAATGTCTAAAACAGGGGGAATGGCTAAAGGCTTGTGCTGAGGGAGAATAAGGAAATCCCCTAGTCTCTTTTTTTTATTCTGAGAAGTCTTGACTCTCCCAGTGAAAATGCTCCCTCAAAGTATGCAAGGTTTCTCCAAATGAATAATCCTCAGGAGGAGATGCCGATGGAAAGGATTCCTCAGCATCAGAATCCTCATAGGGAGATAAAGATAATTCCTGATCAGAAAAGGAATCAGAAGAAATAGAAACCTGATCTGAAGATGCATAGTCAGTGTCTTGCATAGGCCTCTTACCTGGAGGGGGATGGGTACCCCTGATCAAGGTAATAAGGTTTTCAGCCATTTTGATCATCTGTTTTTTAGGCATAGAAGCCTGTGCACATGGCTCAGGCATAATTTTTTTTGAGTTTTAGAAGATGTCTTCACCTTTGGTTTTGCAGCTTTCGTTGTATTGATATAAAAATGTTGAGGTCTGAATACACCCTCAGAAGCCGGTGCCTGCTCAGCGGCACCGGACCCATCTGAGGAAGATACATTTTTATTTTATTTTTTTAAATTACACTTGTTTACCGGGCTGGTCCAGCTGGATATAAGTCCATTTTCAGCATAGGCCCAGGGAGAAAAGCTCCAAATACAGACATAAAATCAGTCTTTACAAATTCAGTAGTTAAATTGAGAAAAAAATAAAATAAGTATCGTATTATCATTAGCAGGTTAATAGGTTCATACTAGGCTATCTGCCCTAGGGCATTTATAAGCCTAGCCAGAGTGTGTTTGGCTTTCGCCACCCATTTTAAATTAATTTTGCTATGCCCTTTTTCGAGGTTAGTATACTGTGCCTCTGTCTAACAGTGACACAGAAGTGATACCCGGGGTAAAACTACAATCTCCCATGCACTCAAGATTCCTCTCGAAGTGAGTCAATGAGGGACTCTGCCTAACCTGGACTGGGATTTTATTGCAGAGTGAAGGGAGCCTTCTGGGTTATGAATCTGTCCCTCCAGCACATCCTATTTATTTCAGTGCTGAGGTTCAAGTCTCTCGATGGGATTTGGATTTTCTGAGGTGCAGCATGTCCATTAATTCCGGGCTGGACATGTCTTTATAAGTCAGGCACAGATCGCCTCTGAGCAGGAGGTATGCCACTAAGTAGAGCTGGAGCTTCTTTAACCGGGCAGCATATGGCATCTGTTTGAGCCCTTTGATCCTCTAGGTGAGGTACTTTTGGGGTCTTTCCAGTTGCTGCAGGTGTCTGGTAAGGTACATCCCAAAAGGGGCATTGTACTCAATTATGGGCCTGATGAGGGATGAGTAGAGAGGCACAATGACCTCCCCTGATCTAGATGTGAATCCCTTCATGATTAGATGGGCTATATAAAATGTTTTTCTAACCACTTTGGCCACGTGGTTGTCAAATGAGAGATTGCTATCAACTTGGGTCCCCAGGTCCCTAATTACTTCTTCTGTACTTAATGGATTACCACCTATGTGGTAATTTGTGGGCACTTTGTTTTTGCCAAAGGGGATTCTGCAGCTCAAGTCATCCTAATTGCTTTAAATTTATGCAGTGGTGGGTTCTAAAAGTAAAGCCAGAGGCAAATCTGGCAATACTGTTATAGGCAACAGTCAGTTTGCAAAGGTTAGATTTGGACAGGTATGTATAAATAAGGGAGACAAAGGAGGGAAGAAATCAGATGGGTATGGGCAATGGAAGTTCTGGTAAGTGGAGTGAGGAATGTTTTAATTCTATACAGGGAGCCTAGTTTTCTGTTAACTAATTTTATGGTGTTGTTGATGTGATAGTCAAAGCATAGGTTATTGTCTATCTCTACTACAAGAATCCAAGAAGCCTGGCAGTTGGGTCAGGTGATATGACAGTGCAATTACTAGACAAGACAGAGAAGTTGAGAGTGGAGGATTTCCAGGTGGGGGAGTACAGTAACAGTTTGGTTTTCTTGGGGTTTAGGATTAAGCATCGTTTTAAGAACCAGGTTTCAACAGTTTGGAAAGTCTGTGGGGTGATAGAGAGCAGTTCGGAAGGGGAAGAAGCAGAACAAATCAAAGTAGAATCATTGGCATATTGTATACAGGTTGCAGAGGAAATACTGGTATGATTATCATTAATAACAAATAGAAAACAGCAATATGCACAAACTTCAACGGGTTGAAATTCATAGTACTGGAACAAGTTGGACAGTTTTTTTTGGAGACTGTGAAACTCTGTTAGAGTTAAAAGAACTGAGGTGGCAGTTACTTTTAAACTCGGACACTCATCCAGGACTTAATGACTCTCTGAACATTAAATGTGCTTTAAGATGGGCAAATTAACATGTACTGACTGACTGTTTTGACTACACTAGTTCTTAAACCGCGATACAACATAAGAAATGGTTCCACTACTATTACAGGGTCAGTCCTATGATTTTCCATCTTCTAGTTTAATTGGAAATATAACTATCAGTTAAAAGTAAGCACAATAACATCGTAAAAAAAACAATTGTATTAAGTATTTGTTCAACTCACTCAATTTCAAAAGTTGTTATAACACACATCACAATGACAATTGGTAAGAATTGAAAACAATTTAATTGGCCCTTGCATTAACATGAGGACATAATCATTGGTTCAAATTCTTCTTTAATATTGTGAAAAGAAATCTTTGGCCATTGGCCAATAATCACATCATATGTAAATTATGTATTCCTGTATACAGCATATGTATAGAGCATGGCTATATACTGTTTTCAGTTCTGATGAAGTTCCT
>NC_056744.1:881871327-881878827 GCF_019279795.1 Protopterus annectens | reverse complement strand
TATGCAAGTAGTACCTGAGCTGACGATGGACATCCAAAAAATGCAATTTCTGTTCAGCTCTGTCAGAATAGTTAGGGAAAAAGACTGGTAGATCTATAGATTGGTTAATATTGGTTTGAGATACAACCTTGGGGAGAAAAGAAGGGTTAGTTCTTAACGATACCCTGTCCTTATGAAAAACCAAATAAGGTGAACGAATACAGAGAGCTTGAATCTCGGAAACCCTTCTTGCAGAAGTGACAGCCAGTAAAATATAGTCTTCCACGTCAATAACTTCAAAGAACATGAAGCAGACGGTTTGAAGGGAGGTAGTATCAAGGATGCCAACATTAAGTTTAGATCCCATTGCGGAGGAGGATGCTTTATAGGTGGCTTTAGGAGAAAAACTCCTCTCAAAAGGCCTTGCATAATCTATGAGACATGATGTTATTGTCATGCAAGCCAACATGATACTTGGAAATAGCAGCCAGTTGTACTTTGACTGTAGATGACGAGGATCCCGAATGAAAAACCTCCGCTAGGAAATCTAAAACAGAATGTACGGGAGCAGTAAAAGGATCAATATTTCTGGAGTTTGCCCAAATCGAAAATCGTCGCCACTTGCTAGCATAAATAGTCCTAGTGGACGATTTCAAAGAAGACACTATAATGTCTCTGACTGAGTCAGAAATCTTTGGTAGCCTGGCTAGGGAAGGAAGTGGAGCAACCAAGCAGTGAGGTTGAGAGAATGAATGGCCCGGTGCTGCTGACCCGACTGGTGGATCAAAAGATCCGGAACTGGGTCTAGATGCCAGGGCTGCACCAGAAGGTGACGATGCAGAGACGGAAACCAAATTTGTCGAGGCCAAAAAGGAGCAATGAGGATCAATTTGGCTCTCAAAACGGTGGCTTTCTGAATGACTTGTGGAATCAATGGAAAGGGAGGAAAAGCATAAAGGAGTCCCGAGGCCAATCCTGGGTTAGAGAGTCTCTCAGGGGTTGGCCTGGAAGGGGAAATAGAGTGAAATAGTCTGGGCACTTGTTGTTTTGAGGGTAGCGAAAAGATCGCAACAAGGAGTGCCCCACTTCAGAAAAATCTGATCCACTACAGATTGATTGAGAGACCACTCGTGAGGCATCAGAATAGATCTGCTTAGCCTGTCCGCCAATAGGTTGGACCTGCCGGGGATGTGCGTTGCTATCAGAAACCGCTGAGAAGAGATCGCCCATTGCCAAAGTCTGAGAGCTTCTCGACATAAGGGATAGGACCTGGTTCCGCCCTGTTTGTTGATGTACCAGACCACGGACATGTTGTCCGTCTGTACTGCAATAGCCCCCGTGGGAAGAAAGTCGTCGAGGTCTTGCAACGTTAAAAGCACTGCTCTCATCTCCAGGACATTTATGTGCAGATGGTATTCTATGGGTTGCCACGTCCCGTGGACCATCCTGCCCTGATAATGCCCCCCCCCACCCAATCAGAGAGGCATCCGTGGTGACTGTGGCAACTGGAGGAGGGGGAACAAAGGGTTGGCCCTGATGAAGAAGAGGGGAAGATATCCACCAGCCCAGATGAGCCCTGCACGACTGTGTCACTAAGATCTCGTGTCTCATCGGAAGATTGTGATACGACCACTGCGTGAAAAGCATCCACTGCAGGAGACGCATGTGAAAGCGAGCCAGTGGTAGAAGAACAATGGCCGCAGCCATTAGACCTAGAACTTTCAGGACAAACCTGGCTTTGATCTTTTTGCTTTGTAACAGAAGCCGAACAAATTTTTGGATGTCCAGAATTCTTTGATCTGTTAGTCTGGCTAACTTTTTGACGGTATTTAACTCTGCGCCTATAAAGGTGATAGATTGGCAAGGCAGCAGAGAAGATTTTACGAAATTTACTGAAATTCCCAGATTCTTGCAAAGTTGAAGGGTGTAGTCTCTGGACTGAAGAAGCTGACACTTGGTGGTGGCGGAGAGGAGCCAGTCGTCCAAATAAGGAAACACCTGGAATCCTAGACGTCTCAGGTGAGCTGTGACCACTGCCATGCATTTGGTAAACACTCTGGGGGCTGAAGTGAGGCCAAAGGGCAGGGCTCTGAATTGGTAATGACTGGTCCCTAGCCGAAAGCGGAGAAACCTCCTGGAGCGCCTGTGAATTTTTATGTGATAGTACGCATCCTGAAGGTCTATCAAGCACATCCAGTTGTCCTTGCCCAGAAAGGGCAGAATGGACTGAAGCGTGACCATCCGGAATCTTGCCTTTTTGACAAATCTGTTCAGATTGCTGAGGTCTAATATTGGTCACCACTCTCCCGTCCTTTTGGGGACCAAAAAGAATCTTGAGTAGACGCCGGATCCTACTTGGTCTGCCGGCACTGTCTGGACGGCTCTTTTTTTTAGGAGTTTTGAAACCTCCTGTTTTGCCAAATCCCTTTGACCGGGTGAGATGTCTGGAAGGGATTGTAGAGGTATGGGAAACCTTACGAAGGGGATCTTGTAACCCTCGGATATAATCGACTGTACCCACTTCTCTTGGGATAGAGATTGCCAGGCTACTGGGTACAGTGAAATCCTTGCCCCGACTGCCGCCAAGGGTGGACAGCCGGGCAACACCTCAGGGATGCTGAAAGGGCTTCTCAGGAAGAGACTCCCTGTTGCCCTGGTTCTGAGGACCCCCTGCCTCTAGGGCGGCGTCTATTATTGTTACCCCTCTGCCTCTGGGGTAAACTGACCACGTGTGTCCGTGTAGCTCCTTGGGCTTTACGGAACCACATCTTCCCTTTCTGACCCTTGGGATATGGTCTAGAAGGAGTGGAAAATTGGACTCCAACGGCAGAAAGAGTCTTACCGTCCTGCTCACACCTGGTCAAGGTATCCTTCACTTGAGGTCCGAACAAAGCCGAACCATCAAAGGGGTATTAGTGAAGGACGCCTTAAAGGGGTCCGCAAAATTACACAGCCGCATCCAGGCTTGGCGTCTAAGAGCAACTCCTGTGCCTGCGGCCCTGCTCGCTCCATCGGCCGCATAAGATATGAACCGCATGGAGGAGTTAGATATGGAATTCAGGATAGCAAGCTGTGAGGCAATCTTTTCCTGAGCCCCAGCAGCAGAAGGATCCTGGACTACTTCACCCAGTTCCTTGAGAATATCTCGTTGAAGCCTGGTGAAGTGACAAAGGTAATTCAGCGAACGCATAGCAAAGGTCGCTGAAGAAAACATCCGCTTTCCATACCTGTCCATGGTCCTAGAGTCCTTATTAGGAGGATGGACAGGTACTGAAGGATCCGCCAGTTCCTTCTTAGTGGCCGCCGCCACTACCATAGCATCCAGAGAGACACCTTTGGAAAGGAACTCTTTATCCGACGGGGCCGTAATGAACTTGGATGGTCTTCTGGGGACAGGTTCCACAGAATCTGGAGCCGCCCATGCCTTCCGAGCCACTACCTGCATGAGTGGGTCGAAAGGCGGAGACACCCAGGAGGTGGAGGGTCGGGATCCAAAAGCCTCCAGGTATACCGACTCATCCTCGGAGGGGTCAATGGAGGGCCAATTCCCCCCTCTGTTTGAGGAGCTCAAGGATGTTTGAAAAGGAGACATCCTCAGAGGGGGACCGTGGGGAACCCTCCGACTCATTTAAGTCGGTATCAGATGTAGTAGACTCAGGGGAGTCTGTGTGTTTCCTCTTACATGTCCTCTTCCGAGGGGGTTCCCCTGCAGGGTCAGGAGAAACCTCAGAAGAGGAGGAAATTCCCAGTGGGGAAACCTGGGGCGATGGATCCCTGGGCCTGAGAGCAAGAGGCTGGCAAGAGGCATCTGCAGGCACTGATGAGGGAGGAGCTAGAAGGATGGACCGTTGACCAGGCTCAGAGGCCAGGACACTCCTCATCACCTCAAAGGCTCCTCTCCCCGGGAGACCAGAACATACCCGCTCCGAAGAGACAGGAATGGTCGGCTCCAAGGAAAGAGAAGGCTCCGAGGCCGATGTCGGCGCTGAGCTTACCAAAGCCGAAGCCCCGAGAGGGAGAGCGGGGTCGGACAAGGGTCCGATGCCACTAGCCCCCTCGGAGCCGACAGTGGAAACCCGACGACTGGATCCCTCCAAGGAAGGTCTCAAGGAGGAGATCGGAGCCGAGGACGACGGAGCTGAAGGATGTATCGGCTCCGGCATCGAAAGTCGCTGTCCCAAGAAGCTCCGGCTCCGAACTCTGGTGTGGAGTCGGAGGAGGAAGTTCAAGAATTGGGGCTATAGCCGAAGTCTGTTGAGACGGGCTATGGAGCATTTGGGCCAGTGCCTGAGACTTCAACAGCCTGCTTACCACCCTCTCCAAGTCGTGGTCAGACAGCCTGGAAGATCTCGAAGATCGGCTCCGATGGCTCCGCTCCGACAAAAGAGGAGATCCCGGAGCAGAATGGATACTCATAATAGAGGGGGACCGAGATCTCTTACGGGTCGAAGCCATCGGAGCCGAAGTCCCTAGAACTCCAGATGGAGCCGAGGATTTCTCGGCTCCGATGCTGGATAAAGTGTCGGCTCCAGCCGGAGCCGACAAGGCCACAGTAGTCAGGGTATCGGAGCCAGCCGGCACCGAACCCACTACTCGAGTAGAAGAAGTATCGACTCCAGCCGGAGCCGATACCGGCCCCGACGGAGCCGGAGCCACCGGAGGAGGCTTGGACACTGTAGCCTGAGCCTTCGGTGGCTTAAGAGGTTTTCCTGACCCTGATTTAGGAGGAGAACCTTCAGGTTTAAGTAAACCTCAGAGGATGAGTTTGTTCCTCCTTTCCTGCAAGACTCTCTGGCTAAAAGCATGACACAACGCACAGGAGTCCTGCAGGTGCAAAGGCCCCAGGCAATAAACACAAGAAGTGTGACCGTCTGTCAGAGACATTTTCTGACAGCACTGGTCACACTTCTTGAAGCCTGAGACCTTGCCTTCTTTTGACATCCTAAGAGGATAGAACACAAACAGTCCCAACAAACACACAAATTAATCCCTTACACAAACACACAGGAAGGGATAACAAAAAGGAACTAGGCCTGACTAAACTACTTTAGATTAAAACTTATAAAAGTTTATAAAAGGTTGAAAAATAGGGAATAGGGTGGGCTGTAACTAATTACAGACTACACTAACACTAACAGGGAAAAATAAACCCCTAACTACACTTTTTCTTATTTGACTAAGAAAAAACTTACCTCAGCTGGCAAAGGAGACCTCTTTCGCTAAGCGGCAAACGAGATCTGAGGTAGTTCCGCCTTGCATCATGGGATATAGGGTTGCCTCGAGCTGGTAAAAGGAGTTCTCAAGCTAAAGCAAGTGCCGAGTCGGAGCCGAGGATCGGCTCCGAACCCATCCAGCAAGAATGAAGGCGAGATTGACAACTTAACATCTGGACGAAGCGAAACCTTGTCATTCAGACCAGGTTTAACATCTGCCCCGAGTCTGATTATCCATTTCACTTTGCATATCTTGTCTTTTATTTTGGTTCTTTATGGTGATTGTTGCTTACGACACAGTGGTTTTTGTCATCTGGTGGAGCGTTGGTGTTATTTCATTATTTTTTTATATATTTGCTGCACCACCATATGGACATGGCTAATCCCTCTGGGGCAGGAAATGATATTGAGTTACCGTATAATAATCCCGGAGCCGAAGGAGACAACCAGAACTGGTCACGCTTCCATAGTTGCGTTCTGGGCAGGGAGAATGGCTTGATGTCGTTTGATCCTGTGTTTAGCGAAGGTGAACGCGACGCGAGGCTGAATTGTTCTTTTGAATTGGAAAATGATGTCAACAAGCTCGAATTGGACTTCCTTAAGTTGAAACGATGGCAAATTCAGCGTCAGCATTTTGAGGTATGCATTTTTAAAAAGATTGTCCCCAGGGGGCTACGTATACTCAAAATGCCCACCACGGGTAACACATATCCTGAACTATTGATGAAATGGCAGCAATTGAATTTAGACTTGAGCTTTAATTATATGCGGCTTATGAATGAGTTTTTTGGTGTAGAAGAAGAGAAACTAAGGCGTTCCATCATTAACAAGCAGGAACAATTAACCGCTAGATATCCGGTTGACCTATTGGATAAAGAGACGGACAAATTATTGGACAATGTTTCACTGTATGAGAAGAAGTTAGTTGAACAAAAGAAAGGCAAAATTGTTAGAGATGCAAAGGACTTTTCCTTGGGCAATGTATTTATGTGGCCCAGAGGTAATGATGGACAAAGTGGCATTGAACACGGTAATGGTGTGCGAACAGTTAATAAGGACAGTAATATTAGTAGGAGGGTTGGTGTGAATAATAATGTGGCTGTGAATCAAACTTTTGATGTAGTTCCTAACATTTTAACTGATGTTACTGATGTTATAGATACACTTGATTAACAACCTGAGTAGACAAGCTGGGAATATCACCATGCCACTCCTTGATGCCCCTGGGGTTACCTCACCATCAGGTAGCCAGGTACAACAGGTAGTCAGGAGTAAATTGATTACACGCACAGAAGGAGCTAATACTATTGGTTTAGCTGGTACCACCGTTCATACCCCTTTCCCGATAGGTCCACAACCAACTTACAAAAGGAACAGGTCGTTCAGTCGGGGGAGGCAGAAACAGAAAGGGTCAGGGGGAGATCATACTGGCCCAACGTTAAAGAAGATGTGGGAACAAATAGGACCTCGCTGATCATTAATTTATCTAGCAAGGTATTGAATAGCAATGAGGAAATAGTTTTAAATACAGGGCTGACTTTTATACCCACCACTAGGAGTAAACTGACTGATTCTATTTTAGATGTGAAGTTATTTGCTCGGAATTTACAATTGAAGTTAGGCTTTGGAAGTGAGAACAACCGTAGGGTATATACTAATTTTAAACCTAGGAATACTTATACACCTATTCTGCATCCCCTTATTGATACTTTTTGTAGGTTGGTTGAGAATGATATATATTCTATGGATGAAGGTGCTAGAGGTAGTTCTTGTAGGTTTAATTTGACCTATTTACAGAGGAAAGCATTGATGGGTTTGATGAACGATCCCTCCCTAGTAATACGACCTGCGGACAAGGGAGGTCCAATAGTTGTAATGAATAGTTCAGATTATACATGTTATATGGAAACTATGCTCAGTGATGACAAATTCTATAGGAGCGTTAGTATTGAGGATGTTAGGATGAAAGTGAGAAACATACACACTTTATTAATGGAACTTTTGGTAAACTTTGATATTGAATATGATTTGTTTAGACTTTTGAAAGTTGATGGTCCGTTGTTACCTATTATTCAAGGCCTGCCTAAGGTGCATAAATCCCTTGTGAACCCTCCACTTAGACCAATCGTGGCAGGTCGGGGGTGGGCGACTGAGCCTTTCTCATTATTTGTAGAATCTCTTTTAAGGCCGATAGTTGACAGAAATGCATACACATTGAGAGATACTAAACAGTTCTTGTTGGATTTGTATGGTTTCACTACAGCTTTGGAGGATGAAGATGAATATATCCTTGTTACTTTAGACGTAA